>NW_012267301.1:3935184-3946654 GCF_000151885.1 Dipodomys ordii
CTTTCTTTCTTTCTTTCTTTCTTTCTTTCTTTCTTTCTTTCTTTCTTTCTTTCTTTCTTCCTTTTTCTTGTAGTTAATTGGAGGTAAGAGTCTCATGGACTTTGCTGTTCTGGCTGGCTGAACCACAATCTTCAGATCTCAGCCTTCTGAGTAGCTAAGATTACAGGCATGAACCATTGGTGCCTGGCCTTGTTATTAATATTTTACAGCTATAGCACGATATATAAATAAGTGATATATTCTATATTTAAAATCCCACAGCTGCATCATCAAGTGCATTTTTCAGCAGTTATTTCAGTAAAGCTCCATGAGTTGACAGTTTCCAGGGATCAGTCTTATTTTTTTGTCTTACATATGCTTAAAATATACTCTTAAATGACAATTTAGCTAAGTATAGACTACCATCTTCAAAGTGTGTATGTCTTTGTATTTGTATGTAAGTGTTTGTGTGTATGTAGTAACTATTATATAAAATTGCAAGGCAATTGTACTAGGGTTTTACCTATTATGTTGTCTTTTTAGAGAAGCAGTTTTCTTTTCCTTAATCATCTTTATTTCTGTCATTAATTACAATTTTTGCCTTATCATGTTTTTCCTTTGTTTTTATTTCATTAGCTCATGTTGTTGTTATTTATATTTCATCTTAAGAAGTTGAACAATGAGATAATGGATAATTGGGCCCAGAAATAAGAATTAGGAAATTTTTAAGTAATGCATATTTAAAGTGATGCTATTTTCATTTTTTTAACTTAGGGTCTGGTGTAAGTCTTCAATTTGAGAATCATGTCTTTATTCAAATTATAGAATATTCTCATTCATTCTCCTTTTGAATATTGTTTATTTCTCTTCATCTTTTAATGTCTCTTCTGGGAATTCTGGCAGAGGTATATGGAATTCACTCTATCCTCCATCTTAGTTAAGCAGCTAGATCTTCTTGCTTGCGTTTTTCTTCTCTAGGTTGCATGATGGCCAATTTCCCCAAATAGGTCTTCTCTACTGCTGTGAATAAGCTTACTTTTTAATCCATACACATTGTTCTCAATAGCATGCCTTTATTTTTCATTTCTAGATTTTTGTTTTCCTATTTTTCTTTTTTTTTGGCTTCTTTTTTTTAAATTTTATTTTATTTGTGAACATGCTGTACAGAGGAGTTACAATTACATGGGCAGGATAATGCGTACATTTCTTACCAAGCATTGTAGCGAAGGGATGTTTTCCTATTTTTCATAGCTAATTCTTCTTACCATTCCATCCCTTCATTGTGGACTGTATTGTTTTTAGTTCACTGTTTGAACCATACACATTATAAATAATTCTTTACACTATCATTACTTCTAGTTTTATTATTATTTATTATTAATTTACTTGCTTGGGCATCTGAGAACTTTCTTTGTGGTAGTTCATGTTTTTAATTTGTGTATCTTAGTTTGTGGGTTTTTGTTTGCTTTTGTCCAGTGAACTCATTTTCAACATTTTAAAAGATAGTCCTTACGGGAGTTTTAGAGTAAAGCAAACCTTCCTGTAGAGAAGATTTTTGCATTTGTTTCTCCTGAAATCTTAGGAATGCATGATCCCAGACTGAGTGGCTGTGGTTTTTTTAAAAAAAAGTCAAATTATTTGAATGTCATGCCAACACCATTCAGTGTAAATTAAGAGTCTGCACCTCTTTCTGGTATAAACCTAGATGTTTGAGTTTTTTTTCCCAGGGAATCAGATAGATAAAAAGCATAATATTGCCAGACTGTAAGTTTCATAATCACCTCTTTAAGGAAGTTGATTCTCTTTTAGACTCTAGGTTTTATGGAGGGAACTTAATTCCTTCCTTGCCACACACACACAGGCCCAAGGTCATATCTCTTGTTTATGAAGGTCATTAACAGTGAGCAACAGTTCTTAAGGCCCATATTCTTGTTCAAACCACCAGGCTCTCTTGGCCACCT
Source organism: Dipodomys ordii (assembly GCF_000151885.1). NCBI lineage: Eukaryota > Metazoa > Chordata > Mammalia > Rodentia > Heteromyidae > Dipodomys > Dipodomys ordii. The sequence goes on from NW_012267301.1 coordinate 3,937,125, forward strand.
GCCTTCACCAACCAATCTAGGTTCATTTTCTCCTTTTGTTTCTAGATCCCAGAAGTTACCTTTTCTTTTTTTAAGTTTAAATATGTGTTAAAATATTTATGTTTGTTATATGTTCTTTAGGATTTGTGAGAGGGAAAGAGGAGAGAGTAGCCCGTTAGAGCACCTCAGCTTGCTGGGTTTCTAGAAAAGTTGTCATGTTCTAACCCAGTTTTCAAATTTGCAAATCCATATTGTAGTTTTTTTCCATTTTCTTGGACTGTCTTTAAACACCTGAAAATCAGGATGTTAGTGGGTCAGCTCTGGGGCAAAGAATACATTTCAGTCTTAGCTTTGCCACTTTCCAGCTGTACATCTTCTGAACATGTCACTGAACTTTTCTGAAGCATTTTCTTTGATTAAAAGCATGCATTAAAACAAGCATACTTCCTAGAGTTTTTAATAATAATAAGTGAAATAGAAAATTCAGGATACTTTGCAAGATTTAAGGACTTCACCTGTATGTATAGGTATGTATGTGCACACATGTGAATCTAGTTGCAGATTTCAATTACATGTTGCTTTGAGGCTGGAAGCTTTCATGATACTGTAGCAAATCTAGAAATCAGGTCAGAGAGATGGAGGCCACATGTGGTCAGATGTCGGGATACAGCTCTAGAGGCTAGGATACAGCTCTAAATGTCAAGATGTAGCTCTGGTGCCAGCCCTGCTTTGGATGGGTGGTGTGCCCTGAGCAGTTCTGCCATTCACCTCCTCTCCTCCACTGGCTTTGTCATTGCTGTTCCTTGAGTGAAGGGCACATAGTAAGTGTTTGCCATCAGCAGCCCTCCCAGTCCCTCTCTGCCCCTCACATAGCTACAAATCCTCTTATTGCTGCTCTATCATTTCCCAAACAGCAGATGCATTTTTGGGCCCCAGTTTCTTCATCTGTAAGGAGTGGTTAAGAATAATAGCCACCTCAAAGGGCAAGTGTAAGGATGAAATGAAATAATATTATACAAGTCTTCACAAGCCTCCAAAAGTGTAGCTGTGATTAATTCTTGGGCTTTCCAGGCCATTTTCTTTAAAAATAATGGGTTCTGATGTTTAAAAACTTCTCCTCAGAACTGAAAGCAATCTTCACATTTGTTCAGTTAGCTCATGGACTTCTTAATTTCACTATCAATGGTGAATTTCACTATCTATGGAGAGCAAATTAGTCCTAAGAAATAGGTTATACAGAAAGAGACTCCAGATCTCTCTTTTGCTTATCATCATTTCTTCTAGCCCCCTGGCCCTCTCTCTTTTCATTGTCCCTCAGCAATTGCCTTCCTCTCCCACTGTCCTGTAATGCAGTTGTTCTGTGTCATGGAATCAAATTCCAACAACCACGAAAGATTCCTTCCTACAACAGAAAAATACATCTTCATTGGTCCTCTAAATTGTCCCACTTGCCCCTAACCTTTTCCTGGAATAATCTAAGGTCACAGAAACTGACTTTTATGGTTTCTTATCCTTTTATTTAAGGTAAGCAACTCCTATTTTTCTCATTAATAACAGCACCATGTGGTGTCAAAGAATAGATATGGGTTGAGGGAGAAGGCTTGGCTTTTCTTGGGAGAGTATTTGAAGGAGGGGGGCTTTTATATCTGTGTTCACCTATTCGGCAATCATGAAGCATTATTTCCTGTTTATGAGGTACTAATAGACCTTCTCTTTCAGCAGCAGCAATACTGTTGGAATCAGGGCAAAGTCTGATTCCAACATCTAGCAAATGGGTTGATGACTTCTCCAAGATCTTTCCTCCATCCTAGTGTGAAAAGAATAAAGTAGGGTGACTGAAGTCTGGCAATGACCTTCTCTTACCCCCCCCCCACCCTTAGGAGCAAGAATTCTGCCTTCTTCAGTGATGAGGAAAGAAGCACTCTGTGGACCCTGGGCAGTGACAGGAAGGCTGAGTATGTTAGCTTCCTGCACATGCTGGCTCATACTGACATCACGTCTGTCTACCGGCTTAGTGAGTATTTGGTTCTCAGACCCCAGTGAAACTCCAGACTCCTCAAGACTAGGAAAGAATCGCTGTGCAGGAATAGAATGTTTCTACATTCTAAACCTCTCCATTTGGGACTGTGACCACTATTGAACGGGGTCTGAATCATAGTTAGCTAGCAGAATTTCACATTAGATTTCAGATAATTCTAGGATGGCTCAAAACATTTGCCTAGCAACTTTGAGATGGGATATAATCAACTCCCCTATGTGGGTGGTCAGCTGTATTGGCTTTTTATCCTAATCTTGGAAAGAAAGAACTTCCTCCGTTGTAGGTAAAATCTCTCTTTCTAGGCTAATAATCAAGGTGGAGTGACAGAATGTTCCAGTTGGAAGGGTCCTGAGATAATTTGTCATTTTACAGATTGGTAAACTGAGGCCTGAGTGAACCAGTGCCCGAGCCAGTACAGAACAGTTTATTTTACCACATTTTCCAGAACCATTGCGAGTGGACTGTTAGGCACATCAGTCTTGGTGGGGCAGGGGTCAGGGGCTCAGTTCTTAGCACAGATTTTCCTATAATGTTTGCATGACTGAGTGAATGGGTGAATGAATGACACTGATTCCTGTCCATGGCTCCCTCTCATTGATGGTAGCTTTGAGAAAGGATTCTCTTCTCCCACTTCTCCACTGGTGGTGATGTGTCTGTCCCCTTCTGTATAGACAGTTAGACGAACCATATTTCATGCCTTCATCTAGAGATTCTCTGCACAAGGGACCCTCAGGCCAGATTCTAGGAGTAGAAATAGAAATAGAGGGGTTTCTATGTACATAAGAAGCCTTTGTGAGGAACACCGATCTCAAACATCACCCCTCAGCCTTAGCACAGGTTTCTTACCACAGGTAGATTATACTGCTTCCTGAGGCTGAGACAGGAAGCTAGCTAACTAACACCATGGGTACTGCCAAGTAGATGGGACCAGACATCTGAAATCAGGGCCATGCCTTGCGGGGAAGGGGACAGAGGTGAATGGCAGACTTGGATCAAAGGTATCTATCTGTCTTCTGTTGATCTGGAAGACTCAAGAGCAATACCTTAGGCAACCTGTTGCTTTTTGCTTAAAGACCAGGAATGTACTCTATTGGATGCAGACTATTTGGTTGTGTAGGCTGTCCTGGCACCAATGTACCTAGTCATCTTATTGGTCAATTCTAGCTCTCTTAAGGCCCCTGCTCTGGGAAGGGATGTGCTGATTCTTCTCTGCATTTTGTAACTCTTGCACCATGTGTGCCCTCATTATCCTGGCCCTGAGAACAATTATGGCAGTAAGAATGGCAAATAACCCCAAATGTCAGAGGTCAGAAAGCATGAACAACACTCCAGGTCAAACTTTTTAGCATTTCTATCTTTTGATTGTAAGCAGCCTTCTACTGCCTCTTGGCAGTTACAGACTTTGAGTATCTGCAATGATAATCACAGAAGAACAGGAAGAAGCTTGATTTGATGACAGTTTGCTGATCCTGACAATTCGTGTGGTGACAGAAGAAGGGCCTCGGCCTCTGTGGCTTCTAGTTAGGGAAGTGGGGTCTTCTCTCTAGCAGTCCCTGTCCTGTGGTGCTAGGAGTCTTACCTTAGTCATTCACTGCCAAACCAATCTATGTTCTTCACCCTTGTCTCATCTCATCTCACTTTTACCAAGTTAGGCGGCTGTGTAGGCCCAGTTATCCTGTCCTCTTTGACTACCTCTTCCTTTTTCTCTGCCTTTTGGTCTCTTTCTGCCCAGGGAATGCCAATGCTCTTCAGTATTATTAATAACTCCTCTCCCCCTTCCCCGCCTCATTCCCTCTCTTCCTTCTGAAATTTCCTTCTAAATGCTTTACCCCTTGTGATCACATTCAGTCTGGGACTTTGGCCTGCTTCTTGTGACCTGATAGTGACTGTAGTTTCATAGTCTCTTACTTTTCTTAATTCATTCTCTATGTAGAACTCTTGCAAGTAACTCAAGAATCAAACTATAAATAAATAGAACTGTACTCAAGATTCTCTCATTCTCTGGCTCATCCCACTAGGTTACTCTAGGGAACAGAAACTAGGAATTCCTGGTGTATTTTGTTCTCTGTATTTTACCATTCACTTGTAACCCACTTTGACAAAGCACAGTGCCCAGAACATTGTACCCACTAAAGCAAGACCTGTCTAGCAGATGTGTGATGAGTGCATGGAGAAAGAAAGAAGAGATACAGTATCCGAGTCTACATTGATGTGTCCCAGCTCTGTTATAGCCTTATTGAAAGATATGGGCCTTACCTCTCTCTGGCCTTCAGGTGTGTGTGTGTGTGTGTGTGTGTGTGTGTGTGTGTGTGTGTGTGTGTGTGTATGTGTGTGTGCCAATACTGGGGTTTGAATTCAAAGCCTCTTGCTCTCACTTGGCTTCTTTGCTCAAAGCTGGCATTCTACTACATGAGCCACAACTCTACTTCTGGCTTTTTGATGGTTCATTAGAGGTCAGAATCTGCCAGGGATGACTTTGAACCACAATTCTCAGATCTCAGCCTCTTGAGTAGCTAGAATTACAGATGTGAGCTGCCATCTTGACCTTAAGATGTTTCTGTCTTGCTTTGTTTTGAAAATGAACTATCTTAATTGGCTTTTTCAAAAAATATGACCGATGAATAATTGCTATTTTTTTCAAGGCACACACTGCAGCCGCCTGAGGGGCTCCTGTTCTTGCTTTTACTGTCCCTTTCCCTGTATATATTTCTTTTTTATTTTTTACTGGTCCTGGGGCTTGAACAGGGCTTAAACACTGTCCCTGAGCTCTTTTGTTCAAGGCTAATGCTCTACCACTTGAGCCACAATGCCACTTCTAGCTTTTTGGTGGTTAATTGGAGATAAGAGTATCATTAGTTTTTCCTCCCTTGCCTGGCTTCAAACTGCAATCCTTGGATCTCAGTCTCCTGAGTAGCTAGGATTACAGGCACGAGCACCAGCATCTGGCTCTACATGTACCTTATAGTCTCTCTTCTGATAGTTAGATGCCAAGCACTGTGGAAGTTTGGGGACAGTAAGCCTTAGTCTGCATGGTCTATGACAGGCAGGCCATCAGTCAGCTAAATTACTGTAGGACCATGCTGCTGTAATACACTGGGGACGATACCCTACTGATACCTGTACAAGGTGTCTCAGCCCTTTGCATCCTCCTGGGTTCTCCAAGGACCCCACAGACTTTCATGGTTACAACTATAGAGATGGTTTTTTTCTTTTTTAATATATATATTTTTTATTGTAAAGGTACTGTACAGAGGGGTTACAGTTACATGAGCAAGGTAATAAGTCCATTTCCTATCAAGCATTGTTACCCCTCCTTTTTTTTCTAAAGCAATGTTGTATGCTTAAAAGAGTCTAGGAGTTCCACATCACACATAATATAGAACTTACCTCCAGATTTCCTTCCCTGGATGATGAAGTCTATGTAGCTTTGTGTGTGTGTGTGTGTGTGTGTGTGTGTGTGTGTGTGTGCTGGTCCTGGGGCCTGAGTACTGTCCCTCAGGAGTAGAACTCTGCTACTTGAACTACAGCTCTACTTTTAGCTTTTTGTGGGTAGTTAATTAGAGATAAGGATTTCACAGACTTTCCTGCTCTGGTGGCTTTGACCTGCCATGCTCAGATCTCAACCTCCTAAGTAGCTACGATTATAGGTGTGAACCACCAGCGCCTGGCTCTATGCAGTTCTTAAATTCAGTACGTTTTGCCCAGTTCCTTTAGGTTGAGTGATGGTCTGAAGCCTCAATGAGGGCTGATGTCCTCAGCCCCTGGAGGCTATGGCATGGTGGCCTCTTCTGATCTAACACCAGATCTGTCCTTCATCTCTACCTAGGTGGGTTTGAATCCATCCAGAATCTTCCAAATGATCTGAGTGGTAAGTAGAGATCCTGCTAATCCTGACCTCTCATCCTTCAGGTCAGCATGACTGTTCTCTTGTCAGGAGTTGGCCACCCTGGTTGCAGGCACTCAAGGGTGCTCAACTCTGCCTGTCCTTTCAGCATCGCAGCCTGAGGGCTTCAAGGAAGCCAGGCCTGGGGGAACCTGGGAAGAGAGTCAGGTCGTGGGCTCCAGACGTTCCAGCAGCTCTGGGGACTCCAGCATGGAAGACGAACTCCTCTCAGCCACTTCAGACAACTATCACCTGCCAGAGCCTGATGACCTCGACGACCCGGAACTGTTCATGGACCTAAACACTGGTCTGGATGAAGAAGAAGTTGAGAACTTCACCTCCATCTTGGCTTTTCTGGATCAGAAAGGATACACCGACAACTTTAAGAACCTCTATGATTTTTCCTTCTCTTTTCTCACCTCTTCCTTTTACAACTTCACAGAAGAAGATGAGCTTGTGGTCTACCTGGAGACCTCAAGGAAGTGGGCCAAGAGGAGTCACATGACCTGGGCGCATGCCCGGCTCTGCTTCCTTCTGGGCCGGCTGAGCATCAGGAAGGTCAAACTCTCCCAGGCCAGGGTGTACTTCGAGGAGGCCATCCACATTCTCGATGGGGCATTTGAGGACCTATTCTTGGTGGCTGCTCTATACATCAATTTGGCTGCCATCTATCTGAAGCAGAGGTTAAAGCATGAAGACTCAACCCTACTGGAAAAGGCAGGTGCCCTTCTGGCCTGCCTGCCTGACCATGAGTTCAGTGCCAGGAACGAACTTGACGTAGTGGCATATGTGCTGCGCCAGGGGATTGTGGTAGGCAGCAGACCCTTGGAAGCCAGGGCGTGCTTTCTGGCTATCCGGTTGCTCCTGAGTTTAGGCCGACATGAAGAAGTCCTACCGTTTGCTGAGCGCCTACAGATCCTCTCTGGACACCTTCCCACCTCAGATGCTATGGCAGCCATCTTGAGTTTTCTGTATGACAAGAAGTATCTTCCATATTTCGCAGTCGCCTCTGTCCAGCAATGGTGTAGTCAGAGTTCCCAGAGGATGTCTCTTCCTATTTGGCAGGTCTCCTTGGTTCTCCAGAACACCAGCAAGCTCCCTGGCATTCCCTCTTCAAGCTGGGATGAAGTTTCTGCCCTGGCCTGTCCGACCCTCAGGCAGGCACTGGTGGTCTGTGAGGAACAGACTGATCCGAGCACCCAGAGAGCCCTGTGTCTCATCCTGTCCAAACTGTACCTCCAACATAAGTCTCCTACTGGGGCCATCTACTACCTGAGTCAAAGCTTGGTATTGGGGAAGCTGCTGGGTGAGCAGGAAGCCTTTGAGTCATCCCTCTGTCTGGCATGGGCTTATTTGTTAGCCAGCCAGGCAAAAAAGGCTGTGGACATCCTTGAGCCACTGTTATACTCTCTGAAGGCGACTGAGCGTGGGATCCAAAGGGGAGTGGTCTATAACCTCCTGGGACTTGCACTTCAAGATGAAGGTCAGATGAGCAGGGCAGCCAAGAGCTATCTCCAGGCTCTGAACAGAGCTCAAGAGGCAGGAGATGTACGCAATCAGGCGGTGGCTATGGCTAATCTTGGCAACCTCAAGTCTTGGGCTCAGCAGCCAGACAGGGACTATCTCCTACAGGCTGTCCATCTGTATTCTGAACTGGAGGCCAGCAAGGAGACGGACATAGAATTGGTCCAGGTGCTCCTTTGGTTGGCCCAAGATATGGTGTCCGGACACCAGCTGACTCACAGCCGCTTTTGTTATGAAATGGCATTGCTGTTTGGCTTAAGGAATCGCCACCTACAGAGTGAGTATGTCCTGTGCTGCTAGGGAGCCTTACGGAAAAGGGTTGGAGCATGCTTTGCCCAAGTCCTGTCTCAAGACATCTCATTCATATCCCTGCTTTATGTTCAGGTCAGCTTCAGGTCACCAAATCCCTCTGCCATTTCTACAGCTCTGTGTCCCCAAATCCTGAGGCCTGTATCACCTACCACGAACACTGGTTGGCGCTAGCTCAGCAACTCAGGGACCGAGGGATGGAGGGGAGGCTGCTGGAGTCTCTTGGGCAACTCTACCGGAACCTCAACACAACCAGGTGAGACGTGTTCAGGGAAAGTTCTAGATGCTTCTTTCTTACCTTAAAGAGAGTCAGGGTCTGTACTCATAGGAATTCAAGTTCAATTGTGCATGGTTTATGCATTAGAATAATGAGAAATAGCATAGCTCTTTGGCCAGCATGGAGAGCTGTCTATCACTTAGCTGTGTGGCCTTAGGTCTTGATTTTCTTCCGGGCCTCAGTTTCCTTAGCAGTAAAAGGAGGATAGGAATTATGTCTATCCTGTAGTGGTAGTGTGAGGAATGATTGAGTTAAAGCTCAAGGAACACTCAAAACAATGCTTCCTAAATATAAAGGCTCAGTAATGTTTGCCACATCACTATTATTTGTGTGTTTCTATAACAACCCATCTGGTGACCATGGTTGATGGTGCCTACTTCAGAGAGGTTTTATACCAAGGACTAAGGAGCTTAGGGAAACTCTTCATTACTTGAAGACAATTGGAATTTGTGAATGGATACAAAGTAAATAAACCTATTGAAGGCTCAGGTGTAAAACTGCATAATAAAAGAAATGTTTGATTATAATCTTATCTTTAAAAGTGGAAATGATGAAGTTTATTTTCACCTGAGGTACTGAATGTTTGAATAAATATACACTAAAAGAAATGCTGATTTTTCAATTTATTTTTGTTGATAAACTTGTATAATAGAACTATAAGACATCATAGTTCTATTATATTTATGATTTATAGTTAGAATAACATAATAATATAACTATATTATTGTATTAATAAGTATAATCATAAACAAATATTGACTTTGTGATTGGCTTCTTGATGCCATGATCAAAAGCTTTGTTTTTGTAAAAATACACCAAAACTTAACTGCAGAATTCCAGAGCACCTTTTAAACCCTTTGGTACTCAAATAATTTTCACTTGAAGCATTTTGCCATTGCTTGCATCTGTGTGTGTGTGTGTGTGTGTGTGTATGTGTGTATGTGTACATGTATGTATATTTACTTGGAATTGAACTCAGGACATGAGTTCTGTCCCTTGACTTTTTTGCTCAAGACTGGTGCACTAACCTCTTGAGCCACAACTCCACTTCCAGCTTTTTGGTAGTTAATTTGATATAAAAGGCTTATGGACTTTTCTGCTTAGGCTGGCTTCGAACTGTGATCTTCAGGTCTCAGCCTCCTTATAGACATGAGTGACTGGGGCCCAGCTTCTTTGTCCCTTCATTGCTCTAAGGGTCCTTGATTCTGGCTTACTAGTGAGAACCTGTTGTTCTGTCTCAGACAAGTCTTTAATAAGTCCCATTAAATCCTACAGAGTGTGCAAGATTGTCCATCTCCCTTTGCAACATATTTGCTTTGTAACATTTTGCATTTGTAGTTATGACTAATTTCTGTAATAAAAGAATGATATTGCTAGGGTTGAAGGGAAGCTAAGTGAATGAGAACTTTTGTGGTTTTTTTTTTTTTTTTGGGTCTGGTCGTGGGGCCTGAACTCTGGGCCTGGGAGCTGTCCCTTAGCTCTTCAGCTCAAGGCTAGCACTCTACCACTTGAGCCACAGC
>NW_012267301.1:3946704-3970232 GCF_000151885.1 Dipodomys ordii
CCTTTTGCTTATGTGGTGCTGATGAATCGAACCCAGAGCCTCAGGCATGCAAGGCAAGCACTCTACCACTGAGCCACCTTCCCAGCCCCAGAGCTTTTGTGTTTTTTAGGCAACAAGTTAGTCATGGGGCACGAGAATAATCAGATAATGTGAATGTCCTCTCTGAATATTCTCCCTTTCCCTTCCCTCACTTTCTTTTACAAGAATCAGAAGTTCTCCAAATTTTCCACTGTCTTTGAGAGGGAGGGAGTTTGGGATCTTTGTGGCCTGTGAGGAGCAGGTGGAAGGCTTAGCCCTGCCTGACCTGTTTCCATTCCTTCAGAACACCCTAGGACTTTGGATGCTTCTGTAGCAGATCCAAAAGGTAGGCTTCAATGAACCCTTGTGAGGAAACAATCCTATGCTTTTGGTGATGCATCTTAGAACTTGGCTTTGGGAAAGTTGGATTTTTTTCATGCATTTATTGTTGTTACTCTGAAGGTAGTGAAGAGAGGGGTTACAGTTATGTAAGTCAGATGAAGAGTGCATTTCATTTTGAACAATGTCACCCCTTCCCTCATTCACTCCCAGTTTTTCCCTCTTGTCCACCCCCCACAAGTTGTATTGTTCATATTCAACACACTGCTGGATGTGTTCACCATTTATATGCCCCCTTACTCTCCTAAAGACCGATAAATGAACAAACAAGACAAAAAGAGAAGAAAACAAAAACAGCAATAAAGAAAAAAACCTCTTGTTTCCATTTCCTGGAGTTCATTTTGATAAATATTATTTTATATGATCAGATGCACCTAGATAATGTGCCTTTGTGTTCATCTTCTTTGGTCTTACTGTGTGTGGATGCAAAGAGACATGTATAATTTATCATGTTCCAATGTATCTTTTAAATCATTCAGTGTGTTTACTTGTAGCTTTATAGGTGCATTGTAGCTCCACAAATAAGGGAAACCATGCAACCTATGTTTCTTTGGATCTGGCTTACGGGGCTTAATATATTTTTTTCAAGTCTTTCCACTTTCTTATGAATGGTACAATATCATTTTTTTTGAGGGAGGAGTAGAATTCAGTTGTGTGTATATACCATACGTTCTTAATCCAGTAATCCACTGAGAGGCCTCTGGTCTGATTCCATATCTTGGCTATGGTATATAGTGCTGTAGTGAACATGGTTGTGCTGGTAACTTTAGTGTGGCCTTGTTTGTGTTCTATTGGATAAATGCCAAGTTACTTGAGCTGATCTGAAACTTTGGCAAAGCAGCAGGGTATAAAATACCCTTCCCCCAAATCACTAGCTTTTCTGTATGCCAACAATGAAAAAATCAAGACTGAAATCAGGAAAGCAACCCCATTTGTAATAGCCTCCCCCTAAACAACAACAACAATAACTGGGAATTAACCAAAGATTCAAAGGACCTCTATTTGCACACTTAAAAAATCTGAAAAAAAGAAATTAAAGGAGATTTAAAGAAATGGAAAAACCTGGGCTGGGAAGGTGGCTCAGTGGTAGAGCGCTTGCCTTGCATGCCAGACGCCCTGGGTTCGATTCCTCAGCACCACATAAACAAAAAGAAAAAAGCCGGAAGTGGTGCTGTGGCTCAAGTGGTAGAGAGCCTTGAGCTGAAGAGCTGAGGGACAGCGCCCAGGCCCAGAGTTCAGGCCCCACGACTGGACCCCAAAAAAAAAAAAAGAAATGAAAAAACCTCTCACACTCATGGACTGGAAGAATTAACATTGTGGAAATGGCAACATTGTCCAGAGCAATTTACAAATTCAATGCAATACTTATCAAAACCACAACATTCTCAATGAAGTAGAGAATGCCAACCCAAAAATTCATATGGAATTAATAAAAGGCCCCGAATATCAAAACAATCCTTAGCAGGAAGAACAGTGCTGGAGGAATATCAATACCAAATGTCAAACACTATTACAAAGCCATATTAATAAAAGCAGCTTGGTACTGATGCAAGAAAGTTGGATTTTAAGAGTGCCAAATGTGTCAGACTTACTGCTGCCTCTTGTTTCTACAGTATGAATTCAGTCTTAGATTAATCCTAATCCTAGCTATTGCTGCTATCCTTTACTCTCCAGCCCTGCTCGCTTCTGGTTGTCAAAACCACTGGAATCCTAAAGAGAAGCCAGCTAGAGCAGCCTGATTGCTAGTCAGGCCTCACCTAAGACAGCACTCAGCATTACTGCTCTTAGATGAGTGCAACAAAAAAGAGATTGGAGTAGAGCTGTGGTTGGCACAACAAATGACCAGAGAAATCCCGAAGTTACACACTGTGAGAGGGATGGTCAAATGGATTAAGAGCCAGGAAACCAGAGCAGCTAGTAATGGGTCATTCAAAAAGTCACTTCTCTTGGTTATTGTACATTTAATTGAATTAGAAACCTTTCAGTTTTGTTTGGGATAGTTAGTGAGCTATGCATGTAATTCTGACATTGCCCATGAGTACTAGAATTCTTGCTGCCTCCAACCCCCCCCAAAAAAACCTTGACATTTGGGGACAGATTATTAAAGTTGTAGGCATTTCAGGGAAGCCCTTGAGCTCAACAGCTTAAACTTTCAGGATATGAAGGACTCTCAAGTATGGTCAAGAGTTCTTGAAGATAGACAATAGGCCCCACAGAGCTAGCTATATAGTATATATGTGGGTGGGGGATGGGGTAGACAAATGTAAGTTAGTTCCTTGATCCCTAAATTCACTATCTTGGAGCTGTAGCTGTGCTCACATGGTTGTTGTTGATAAGATGGAGAATTTGGGTGGTTTGGTTGGAAAGGCCCCTAGTTCCATTTTGAAGTGTTCAGACAAGGAAAAAAAGTGCTTGGAAACAGGCTATCTGCTCTTTAGTGAGAAGAACAGTGGTCAGAGTGCCAGCATGGCATTGCTACCACTGGCCTGCAGTGGAATCTGCAGATCTGACTCTGCACAGCAGGCCCTCTCCTCAGGGAGCACTTGCTGATAAGGAAGCAAACTATGCGAGTGATTTGGATATGGGGATTTGCAGCCAAAGGAGGGATGTAGTTGGTTTTCTAAAATTAAATAGTTGGTTTTTTCATTTCTCAGTTGTATGTGTTTTAAAATTAAACCAACATTGGCGATTATAAGTTGAGAAATAAAGGCCCCTTTGCAACTGTCATTTATCGAGACTATCTAAAAGTAACTTCCTAAAGATTTAAAAATATCCACGTAGAAAATTTTCAGGCATGTGAAAGATTACATGATATACACTTTTTACGTTAAAGAGGAAATATATTAAACACAATGACTTAGTTATAAATCTTAGTTATTTAAGGGGGATCATGATCAAAGTTTTGTTATCTGATAATACTGCTTGGTTGGCTTACTTTTTCCCTTAAAAAATCTCACTATGAAATGGTAATCCAGCATTTTATCTCACTGTGGAGTCCTTTTGATGTGTCAGGTACTATACAAGGTGCTGGGGAATCCAATAGTTAGGGAAAAATAAATCCAAAGTAACTATCCCAAATGGCCAGCTTGTACCATGTGAGGGCATTGCTGCCCACAAGCATTGTGGGAGCTTGTATTGTCATTACAAGCATTCAAGCAGCGGCTGACTTCTGAGGAAGAGTTTGCTGAATTAAGATAGATAGGGATTTTCTCGATAATAACATTACTGAGTTAAAAGCACTAAATTTAGTGGCATGTGTAATTTAGTTATAACTTCGTGTACAATATAGCTTTTAGTATATTCACAGAGTATTTCATGATCATCACTACCATCTATCTGGCAAAACATCTTCATGGACTCCTCCAGGAGGTGGTACCCCATTGCCAGTCCTCAGTCCATCTGTCTCCATAGGTTTTCCTTCTCTGATATCTGATGTAAATGGAAGCATCTTTTGTGACTGGGCTTCTTTCAAGGTTCTTTTGTGTTATGTCAGCTAGCAGTATTAGTAATAATTCTCTTAAAGGATTCTACCACATTGGTTTGTTTATTTCTCAGTTGAGGGATATTTTTATCTGTTTCTCTTTCCATTTTCTGATTATGAACAATGCTTCTATAAATGTGAAGATATGTTTAAAATTCTTTTGAGTATATACATTGCAGTGGAATTACTGACATATATTAAGTCTATGCTTAAACTTTTGGGTAATGACCAGAAGACGTTTCAAAGGGGACAAACCAATTTGCATCCTCACTAATGATGTGTGAAGGTTCTATTCTGTTTGTTTTAGCCATCCTAGTAGGTATGGCTTTATGACCTAAAATGGTAGATATTATTTCCTGTGCTTGCTAGCCTGCCTACCTGCTGCCTGCCTGCCTGTCTGCTTTTCTTCCTTCCTTCCTCTCCTCCTCACCTTTTTCTTTCTTTTTTTTATATTTCTGGTACCAGGGTCTGAACTTAGGGACTGGTACCTGTTTGGCTTCATTGATTCATGTGGTATTTTATCACTTGAGCCACATCTCCACACTAGCCTTTTTGTTGGTTAATTGAAAGAGTCTTGTGACGTTTTGCTGTGGGCTCTCTTTGAACAGGGAGCCTCCAGATTTCAGTCTCCTGGATAACTAGGATGATAGGATTACAGGCATGAACCATAATGCCTAGCTATGTTTGTGTATATTGGTTGAAGAAATGTCTGTTTAAGTCATTTGCCCACTCTGAAGTTGTACACTTTTCCTTGTTATTGTTGTGTTAAAAATTCTTTATGGATTGTGGATACAAGTCCCTTATCAGATACGTGCTTTGTGAACACTTTCAGCTAATGGATTATCTTTTCACTTTCTTCATTGCCTCATAGAATGAGATGAGGGATGTGGTCCCTGTAATGGCTGACTTTGACTATCAACTTGATTGGATTGAGAGGTGCCTAAGATATTAGTAAAGCACACTTCTGTGTTTCTTCTTTTAATAAATTATGTTTTATTATCTTTAGGTAATTGTACAAAGAGGTTATTGTTCAACATGTCAGCTTATGAATACAATGCTTCTTAATCAATATCAACCTTTCTATAAAGATGTTTCCAGAGAGTTAACTAAGGGTATGTAAGACCTGCTCTGAAAGCAGGTGGTACCATCCTGTTGGATGGTAAAAGAGGAAAAAGGAGAAAGCCCACTATGGTCTGCATGCTCTTTCTCTCTTTCTGCTTCCTGGCTACTATGGGATGAGCTGCCTACTCTGCCTCAGCTTCTCCTCCAGGATGGATTGAAAGCTCTGAATCTGTGAGCCAAAATGAATCTTTCTTCACTCAAATTGTTTTGCTCAGATATTTTGTCACAGACATGAGAAAGTGAGTAATATATTTCTGTCTTTTCAAATCTGTAAAATACTTTTCCTTAAACTTTTGGTGGAATTTATCTGTGATGACATCTGCATCTGAGGTCTTTTTATAAGGAGTTTTTGATTATGAATTTAATCTGGCTAGTTGTTTTAAGCATGTTTCAAATTTCTACTTATTCTTGATCAGTTTTGGTAGTTTTTCTTTCATCTAAATTTTTGTGTAACTTATTCATGTAAAATTGTTCATTGTATTTCCTTATAGTCCTGTCTAGATCTGTGAAGTTGGTAGTCATTTTCACTTTAATTCCTTGGTCTCTAATTGCTTTTTTTTTCTTGATCATATTAACCAAAGCTTACTTCCACTTTTTTTCTTTTCATTATTTTTTAAAGGTTGTTAAATAAGCTGAATTTCTCTATTGGTTTCTCTTCTTATAACATTTATCATTGACATAACTTTTTAATACTTTCTTCATTCTATTTACTTTGTATTCAATTTATAGGTTCACCATAAGATCATTAATACGTGATTTTTATTTGGTTTTCAGTCTATCCCATCTCTTCCTTTTAGTGAAAGAATTTATAGGTATAAAGTTCCCAAGTTCTTGTGTTCCTGACACTCTGGGGGTTGAGGCTCCCATAGGCCAGGTAAGCAAGATAGCTCTAGGGAGAGTTAGAAAACAACTAGGCTTAAAGAGTTTTGCAAACTTAAAAAAGTAATAAAGCTCACTGTTTTCAACAAAATTCAGCCAATTTTTAAAGCAAACATTCCTTGGTTATTATGTATTCTTTGGTTAATTTCTAGAAAATAGAAAAAGGTTATTTTGACAATTTTTTGCCAATATTTTCATAGTTTTTATGTAGGAGTAGATTCTTAGGGGATTCATAACCCTATTATTGCAAAGATTGGTCCAAATTAGGGTCTTGTAAGTTTAATGTTCCATAATTCTAATATCTGAGATCTTTTTTTTTAATGTCTTTGGGAGGAAAAAAACATCTGTTTCTTCTGCTTTGCCATCAATGTGAGTGACATAAAAGAGAAATTGCAGGAAGTACTTTTGATGTCACAGGAAATTCCTGCGGACAGGAAGTTACTCTCTCTGAAACAAAACAGCCATTTTGTGAAAGAAAACATGCTGAAATGCCATGCTTATATGGTGTGTATAAATCATAAATTCCTTTAGGGGCCTCAAAACAACAAAACAAAATACAAATGAAAAATAAAAAAAAAAGAGAAAAAACTGCAAAGACTAGCTGACAGATAGATAACAGGTGTTTTCCCATACCTGGGTTTCCTGGTAGCTAAGGTAAAAGGGGGAGGAGTCATGAATTCCTCATTGTCTGATAGAAGAACATAAACAAATGTATGTCTGAGCAATTTTTTTCCTGGTACAGATTCTAGGAGGAACTTATTAATTGGGTCTCGATGCAATGGACAGATTTCTTCAACTGGGCTCTCTTTAAAGGATTTCCATTTTCACCAAGTTCAAGGTGCAAGTGTTCATGGAGGAGGTGGCAGGTACCTGCAGAGACAGGTTTGGAGGGAAAGGAGAGAACCCTTGTAGGAAGGAGGGAACTCATTGGGGAGGATTCTTCAAGGTAAAATGTTTGAGGAGGCCCCTGAAGGATAAGGAAGATCTTGGAAAGTAGAAAAGGATGAAAATTACAGTTAGAAAGACAGAGTGATTTCTAATAGTGTTGGAAATGTGGAGCCCATTTGAAAGACATTTTGTAGATTTAACAGCAACTTTAGTGATCACTTGAATACAAGTATGTATTTTGTTTTCTCACCCTAGATAAATAATGTGTGGAGATGGCTGAATGCCATCAATGAGTTTATAGCTGAGAAAGGCTGACCAAAGCACCAGACATTTTAGGTTAACTGAACAAGTCAACACACTGGATGTTAAAAACAAAAAAACACTGGAACATGATAAATTATACAGGTTTCTAGACATTCACACAGTAAGATCAAAGGAGGCTATTTTTAGTAGCAGATCACAAAGGCTCAATAGCTATGTGCATATGATCATATAAAATAATACTTATTGAACCCTAAGAAGTGGAAACAAGGTTTTTGCTGTTGCTGTTTCTGTTGTCTTTTCCTTTTGTTTGTTAGTTTATTTGTCTTTGGGAGGGTAAAGGGGAGCACAGAAATTGTTGGACAAAGGGTGAACAAATATGGCAGTCATACTCACTAGATACTATGTTGAAAATGAACTATTCAACTTGTAGGTGGGGATGGGAAGGAAAAACTGGGAGAGAAACACTTTGGCCCTTGTGCCTGGCAAGAAAAGAATTCAGGTAATACTTGAAGATGACAGAAAAGTTTATTGGAAGAGAAATATGACAGAAAGAGCATGTGGCATTAATGTATCACGAGAAGATGGCGGTTCAGTGCTTCTGAGCTGTTTTGGGCTGTCTTCAACTGTCTTCCCTATTGCAGAGCTTGACCTAGGGTTGAATAGTGAAAACTGGATGGCTTTCTGATTGGCATGTTTCTTTTCGGTTTCCTGTAAGGTTCAAACACCAAAGATTTACTGTCCCATTCAATTTCCTCATTTGTTTGTCCTCTGTACTTCCTCATTCTTTTATACTCTCTTGAACCCATTTGATTGTCAGGCAGGTTTGGTTTATCAGCTTATCTTGCCGTCTGCAAGTGGCACAGGCTTTAATTCCCTGATTGTCTACTTTTGGCTACTTTTCTACTGAGCTCATACCAAAAACCTCATAGGGTTATGTCAGTGAGAAGGGCGTCATTTAAAAAAAATATTGTCTATCATCTGATTGTTACAGATAGTCTAGACTGATGATCTTGCTTGATTTTACTGGTACTAGGTCAGATCCCTGACATTTTAACTTAAGATGGTTTGTACTCCCCTGTATGGCCTTTCTGTTGGTTTTAATTCTTCCTATTTGAATGCTTTTCTCTGGAGTTTAGGGATGGGCAATGATAAGGGAGGACAAATATGTGCTAAAAAGTTGGGCGCAGTCCTAAGGGATACTTTGTTGTCCCTTTGTCCAGTAACTGCAGATTCATGTCCTTTCTACATACTGGTCATAACTACAGAATCTAATTTGACAAAGCTTTTGATCTCTTGATGGGGCACTTCTGTGTCCAGATGATACACACAGACCTGGTTCTGGACCTTATCCTGGTTCACCTGGTGGTGGGCCCCATGAGAACTTTATGGCTTCCTTGGATTGATTCAACAAATATTTACTAAGCATTTACTATGGTCACATACTGTGCTCAAAATCAGATAAGGGCGTTCTAGTCCTGGAGCTCACAAAGCTCACAGAATAAATAGTATAGGAAAGAGGAATTGCACCAAAGGTCTACAAAGTGCCACAAAGGATACACATACTATTTATTTTATTTTATTTTTATGCTGGTACTAGGGGTTGAACTCAGGACTCACTCGGCTTTTTTGCTCAAGGCTAGCACTCTACCACTTGAGCCACAGCTCTGCTTCCAATGTTTTTGGTGGTTCATTGGAGATAAGAGTCTCAATGATTTTTCTGCCAACGCTGGCTTCAAACTACAATCTTCAAATCTCAGCCTCCATAGTAGCTAGGATTATAGATTTGATCTACCAGCATCCAACTAATAATAATAATTTTAGAAAGAGGAAATGCCTTGCGTGCAATAGGTCCTTGTGGAATAATAATTCTTTGCATGTGAATATACCAGCAGGCTGAAATCTCCTACTCCTAGAACTTATCCTTATCCTTACACTTCTTATTTCTGTGGAATGGAAAAACATGTTTCAACATTTGGTTTTTCAATACAACTAAAGCAACTAATCTCTCACAGTTCTGTAACCCTAAGCAAAGAAACAGTTGCTTTTGCTATGTCCTCACTTGATCCCTATTTTGTGATGTTCAACTACTACCTGTGTGTGTGTGTGTGTGTGTGTGTGTGTGTGTGTGTGTGTGTGTATACACTGGTCTTGGTGTTTGAACTCAGGGCCTGGATGCTGTCCCTGAGTTCCCGCCCCCCCCATCAAGACTAGTGAGTGCTCTATCACTTGAGCCTCAACCTTACTCTCAGCTTCTTTTGGTAGTCAATGAGAGGTCAGATTCTCTTGGTTTGTCCCACCTGGGCTAGGTTTAATGGTGATCTTCAGATTCTTAGCTTATAAGTAGCTAGGATTACAGGCATGAGCCACCAGACTTTTATAGATGAGAAAACTGCTTTTAAGGTTTTAAACTTCTTATGTCCTTTATAACTCTAGGGGAGAGATGATAGAAGTGGTAAAAGAAAGCAAAGGTCAGTCAGCTGTGGTGGCACATGCCTGTAATCTTAGCATTCAGGAAACTAAGATCAGTTTGAGTTACATCTGAAGACCTTATCTCGAAAAAGCAAAAAGCGAAAGTCTTCTCACAGCTGATATCTAAGCTACCTCTGTATAGTTTGTTTTTTAGGTTGAATGCTGGTTTAAACAGGTATTATTACATTTTCCTACATACCCTTCTTTTACTTTTATTTCACTGTTGAGAAATGCATACACAGTACTGCTCTCTTGGGGCTGTTATGATGATAAGATGAACTAAGGCATGTAAATAAAGCTCCTAGCATGTACCATAAACTTAATAAATTCCCAGTAGTAGACCTGCCATCATTCATATGAGACAATACAGTGAGAGCTCAAAACAATGCTATAAAGACCAGCAAGGAAATTTGGCTTAGTTAAAAATAAATCTCCAAATGTCTGGGCTTCATTATTTGCAAAACGAGTTACGACCCATAGTGGCTTAGAGTTTCTAGGGAAATTGAATGAGAAAATGTAGGTTGAAAGTTCCTACTTCAACTCTCGGGCAGAGTGACAGTTCTTGTTAGAAGAGGCAGAAGCATCTAGAAGAGGCTGGCCTTGGCCAGAGATCAGTCAGATGCATCCAGGCAGGGCAAGTTCCTGGAAAGCACTGGAAGGTCGGGAGGAAGATTTCTAGGAATACAGGTATGTTGGAGTCACTTGGCTACAGGTTTATTACAGGCAGAAGGAAGACAGAAGGGCTTAATCCTAGAGACTAAGATGGGAATCAGGAAAAATGAGAAAAAAAGCAGAATCAAGATTGAAAGGAGAGGAAATCAGGACTGATGAGTGAATGGCTGCTGCTACACATTACACTTGTTTTCATTGGAAGCCAAAGCAGATGTAGTATCTGTGGGTATGGGTGGGAAGAATTGGGGGATGCCAGGCCATTCTAGGCTATGACTGTGGTTTAGCTGGTGGGGATATAGGATGGTCAATAGAGACTGGGTGTCAGTGGTAGGAAGACTCAATGAAGCTGTAGACCATTTTTCCAACTTTAGACCACAAAGACACTTGTGTTTTACTGGGGATCACAGGCCAGATGTATGTCTTGACAAGATGCACTTGTCGCTGGAAGTTCTCCATTTCCACGGTGTCTTGTTGCTGGGCTGTGTATAGCTGGGTTTCTAAGAGAGAAATGTATATCTTCTTCTCTCTTCTACAGTCTGAAAGCAAATGCTTTCTGTGAGTTGGTCTGTCTGTATGCATCTAAGTCTTGCTCCCTGAGGGTCTGGAGAAAACAACTTCAGCTCAAAAACATCCCAGGATAGAAAATGGTAATAAACAAAAACACAGCAGGAAATTGGATCAGGATGAGATTTATGAGTCCTGTCTTCATCAGCCATTCCAGTGAGGATGGAGAGAGCTGCGGAGGCCAGGCCTGCTAACTAACCTCTTAACCCTGCTATTGTCCTGGGGTATGGGGGAGGGGAGAGATGATGGACAGGGCTTCCCACAGTGAAAGAGGCCTATGGTTATTGTAGTTCAGCAGGGGAGGTGGGTCATCACTGAACTATTATAAGGAGATCAAACTCATAGCGCAATCCCAGTGGTAAATCTGACACTCTAATACTTGAGAGAAGTGGATGCTTAATCTCGATGCTAGGATCTTATGCCAAGAGCAGGGCAGTGGGAAAATCTTGAGTTCTTCTTTTGTAGTTCTTGTATGTGCCAAATGACTATCCCTTTTCACAAGGCTTACAAGCTGCCTCACTGCCAAAAAAGAATCAGGGCTCATCCGTCAAGGCAATGCTTGCTTCTGTTAACTTCAGAAAAGGGACCTAGTGGCCCCTTTGTGAGGAGGTGGTGTCTTAGTCCATTTTCCATTGCTATAACAAAATACTTTTGTTATAGCAATGGAAAATGGTAATGACTAAAAATGTTTATTTAGCTTACAGTTTTGGAAGTGCAAGGCCAAGGTGCTATTGCCACCTGGTTGTGCTAAGGCCTTGGCGGATAGCATGACAATGGAGATAGTGTGTGGTGAGACAGGAATGCCAAGTATACGGCAGGGATAGGGCAATGTTGCTCTCTTATAGGAACACTTTCTTGTGGGAAGTGACCGTGGTTCTGTGACAGCTATGAGATCCCTGTTAAGGGCTAGGTCCCAAATGACTCAATGCTTCTCCTGTTGCCATTGTGTCAGTCACTTTTCATCACAGTGATAAAATACCTGAGGAAACCAACTTAAAGGAGGAAAGATTAATTCTGGCTTAAGATTTCATTCTGTGGTTGTCTGATGCCATTGCTATGTTCTTGTAATGAAGCAGAGCCTCATGGCAGCAGGAATATGAGAAAGAGGAGCTACTCCCCTTATGGAAGCTAGAAAGAAGAGAGAGAAAGAGAGTGAGAGTAGAGACAGAAAGAGAGAAGAGACAGAGAGAAAGACAGAGATAGAGATAAAATATACCCTTCAAAATTACTACCTGAGCTGGGCATTGGTGGCTCATACCTACTCAGGAGGCTGAGATCTGAGGATCATGGTTCAAAGCCAGCCTGGGCTGGAAAGCCCATGAAATTCTTCTTCATTTTTTGCTTATGTGGCACTGAGGAATCAAACCCAGGGCCTCATGCATGCTAAACAAGCACTCTACCACTAAGCCACATTCCCACCTATCCCTTGAAATTCTTATCTGCAAGTAACTACTAAAAGCTGGAAATGGTGCTGTGGCTCAGAGTGGTAGAGCACTAGCCTTGAGCACAAAAGTTCAGAGACAGTGCCCAGGCCCTGAGTTCAAGAGCCTCTGGAATCAACACACATAAAACATCACGTACCCCAGTGACCTACTTCCTACAACTAGGCTCTACTTCTAATAGCCCAGTAAGTTATGAAGTTAACACCCTCCTGATCTAATCACCTCTCAAAAGTTCCACCAACTGGGGACCAAACTGCCAATATGAGAGTCTCCGGGCCATTTTGTATCCAAATCATCACAACTTCACTGAAGACTGAGCCTTCAATATATGAATAAGACTCATGAAACCCACGGCAGGTACTAACTTGGAGAACTTTCTACCTAAGTGTTCACAGGTTGATGTGGATCTTGAACTGTAGATCTTGAACTGTGGTGCACATGAGTGTAAACAGGGTATGTCTTAGAAATTCAGGTTTCTGAATTCCAATTATGATTCTAATAGTCCATGGAAACTCCAGGTATCTGAGGTTTTATAAGCATCCAGGTGGTTTTGGTGCAGATGGGTTGCTAGTCATGCTTTGAGAAGTGTGGAAACTATGGGCTGCATTTTGGGCTGGGAATCAGAAGGAAGTTCTGGTATTGGCTCTCCCCGTAGTGTACTATGCAGCCTTTGGCAAATCACCTCCCATCTATGGGTCTGATTCCTCTATACATAAGGGGGTTGGGCTAGAACAGCCAATCGCAACACAAGATGCATAATAGGGTCACATGGAAGCCTTGATAAAATGCTGGTACCTGAGCTGAGGCTCTCACGACATTTCAACACACTGGGGTACATTCTCTGAGGCCCCAGTTGACTCCTTGCTGCTGGGATTGAAGACTATCAGGGATGGGGAACACTTTTTCTTCCAAAAGCCCTTTGGATATGTATGGCATCATTTGTAGGCTGTACAAGATCGGTACTGATAGATGGATATGGGAAACCCAAAGGAAGCATACATGTCTATCCATCATGTACCAGATGATTTCAAGGTCCTGATATGAGCTGAGGGCCAGATGTTCCCCACCTCTGTAAGATGATCCATTATTTCTTCCCAGTCTCAAATTTTTAGGGAGTATAACCCCATATTATTCATGTTTTATTTTTTCACTAATCTCTGTCATGGGAGAAATTTCTAAGTGATACCATTTTGTAAATAAAGACCATCACCTAATTAGTTTCCAAATAAATAAAAGAGAATAAATAAAGCACAAACTTAGATTAAAACCACTTTCACCTTACTTTGATTTTTCTTCTTAACAAAATACCAAAATTGGTTTTATGATAATTGCTGCCACTCTGGTCACTTATTCATCTATCCTCTTAATAAATATGTATTTGGTGTCTATATTAGTTGCTTGAAAAAATATTATAGTCCATTCGGTGGATCAAATTCTCATCAAGAGCTCATATCTTGAAGAGCCCTGCTGTAAACATTCGCATTTTATTATATCATTCACCCATTACAACAGTCTTCTAAGACAGAGACAGTTGTACTTCCATTTTAGGGATATTTTATGGATGGGGAAGCCCAGGTACAAAGAAGTTTTTATATAATCTTAAGGTCACCATAGCCTGTGTAGCTGGGATTCAAATCAGGCCCTGACCTCTTGGTGTGGTCTGGGATAAAGGTTGTTCCCTTCCAGAGGCCAGTTTCTTTCTGAGCCTAATGACCTTCGAGTCTCTTGGATCCCTTGTATCTCACAGGTCCACATCTGCTCTCAGTTCCCTCAGGAGGTCCCTGGACTGTATCAAGGAGAGCCTGCGCATATTCATCGACTTGGGGGAGAAAGACAAGGCAGCAGAGGCCTGGCTGGGGGCTGGACGCCTCCATTACCTCATTCAGGAAGATGAGCTAGTGGAGCTGTATCTGCAGGTGTGTGGAGAATTTACCAGCTTGGGTATAAAGGAGGTACTTGTGGCCAGAACCTGAGAGGAATAATGTCCAAGCCAGTAGGTTGAGGGTGGGCATTTGGCATTCACAGGAACGGGGAGGAGCTTCTGCATTCTTTTGGAATTTTACTTGCCTTCTGGAATGTGCAGGAGTGGATTAACTCCTTGCCTCTCAATTTCAGTCATTTATAATTTAAGTTTACGGCTTTGCTACATCCATGAACTTTCTGTACCATTATTCATTATTTTCATTTGGTACTTTTTTCCCCCCTTATGCTTGGCTTTACAAGATAGTGTTTGAAATCATTAGCTTGAAGTATTATTGGTCTTTTTTTCAAACTAATACTTGACTATTAAAGTGTTGCTAGGCACTAGTGGCTCATGCCTATAATCCTAGCTACTCAGGAGGCTGAGATCCAAAGACAGAGGATAGAGTCCAGCCCAAGCCAAAAATTCTAAGAGACTTCATCTCCAAAACAACCAGCAAAAATTTCGGCTAGAGTCATGGATCAAGTGGTAGAGCACTAGCTGAGCAAGTACAAGGCTTTGAGTTCAAACACCGGTGTTGGCAAAAAGCAACCAACCAACCAACCAACCAACCACATAAACAAGGCACAAAGTGTTTACCTATGTACTGTTAAAAACCACTTTTAGTACCACCCAAACAGTTCTCTATCTCAGGATGGGAAACTGTCAGATAAAGAATTGCTGCAACTTCTTAGTCCTATGTGTGTGAGGCCATTCTAGATTTGAGGGGCTTTAGCAGAGGTTCACATCAGAATATCTGGATCTGTTCTTGCCATTCCTGTGGAGGGGCGGACACCCTTCACTCTTCCTTTGCCAGCAGTCTCTGTCTCATCCAGGCAGCCATCCAAACAGCCCTGACGTCCGAGGAGCTCTCCCTGGCCCTCAAGCTCCACGAAGAAGCTGGTGACCTCTTTTTCAATGGGCCCCGCCACAGGCACCGTGCTGTGGAATATTATCGAGTAAGTCACAATCTGAGAAGTGTGCAGAGCGCACGTGGGCACTGACGGGGGCAGAGTAAGTCACAATCTGAGAAGTGTGCAGAGCGCACGTGGGCACTGACAGGGGCAGAGTAAGTCACAATCTGAGAAGTGTGCAGAGTGCACGTGGACACTGACAGGGGCAGGCCCACACTATGACCCAGATCCTTCTTCCCTTTTCTCACTGGTTTCCCCCTTACTTTCCTTACTTGTTCAGTGCTTACCTGCTCTCCTTCTCTTCAATCTAGTCACTCTTACACGCACTTTGAGGCTTGGGAAATAATCTTTCCCATGTAGAAAACCTTAGTAATTATGTCTCTTGAGGGCACAGTACTTTACAGTGTGTAGCACACTTACACCTTTGCCTGCGTTCCTCATTCCTTCTGGTGCCACTGTGGTAGAAAAGTTTTTGATGGTTCTGGGGATGGAACCCAAGCCCTTTTTCTTGGCGGGCAAGCATTTGACCATTGAGCTATGTAAGAGGTACATGAGTGAACACTAAAACTTTTTGTTATGATTTTATCCAGCATTAATAAAACATACTTGTAAAAATTTAAAATGTATAATACCAGCTCATCAAATCCATGATTTTACAGGTTTATTGCAGAAGTTGAGGCAAGAAAATAAGCATTGGCGTATAAAATGCTAATTAAATCAATGTTCAGATATTGAGCAGGTGTGATAATTGTTCATCACAGACTGAAGTTCAGGAAATCTGTAGTACTGAATTCTAAAATTTTACTGATTCAGATATTAGCTCAGTTTATTTGTTCAGTTTAGCTATCAGACAAGATCAGGCATTAATTATTTGAAGGTAAAGGAAACATATCCCTGTCTACCAAGTGCTTATTTAATCTCTCTCTCTCCTCCTCCCTCCTTCTCTCCCTCCCTTTCCTGACAACACTGGGTCTTGCACTCAGGGCCTTGTGCTGTCTCTTGGAATTTTTGCTAACAGCTGGCTCTCTACCACTTAAACCACCCTTCCAGTCCTGCATTTTTTCAAGTTCCTTAGAAATGGAGTGTCAGGGACTCATGGAATCTCATGCACTTCTCTGCCCAAATTGGCTGTTAACCATGATCCACAGATGTCTCCTGGGCAGTTAGGATTACATGCATGAGCTACTGGCTCCTAGCAAAGTATTTATTTTCATATACACCAGAAAATGATGCTCAGAGATTGGCTGCCTAAAATCCCACCACAATGAAACTAATGGAAAAGGCCATTTATTGAGCATTGAATACATTGCTCATGCTTATAGTGATTATAGACACAGCACATGGTCATACATGCACTTAGCCACTGTGTATGTTGACAGTGATTTTAGACACTTCCCACGCTCATAGTGATGTTTCACAGTGCATTCACTCACACATATGTTCCTGACTTGTGAGCATGCTCACATGTGCATGTATTAACTCTGTGTGTGTGGGTGCTCAGGAAGCATTAGAGATCAGTGAATTACTTCATAGGTGACCTAAGGAAGGACCAGCTCCCTTTTCTGCTCTCAGTTGCTTCAATTTTAGGAAGTTGGATGATCTTCAACCTCTGAAATCTGGGAAAAGCACCCAGAACAGGGCCCAGAAGAACCAGTTGAGAAAAGGCATATGTGGCTTTCCAGTAGCCAGCCCTGAAGGAAAGGCAATCAGGAAAGGGCAGGCCTCTGAGCGCAGGTGGACTGAGGTCCCTGTGCCTCTCTGTTGTCAGGCTGGGGCTGTTCCTTTGGCAAGGAGGATGAAGGCTGTGAGGACAGAGCTCCGAATCTTCAACAAGCTAACAGAGCTGCAGATCAGCCTTCAGGGCTATGAGAAGGCTTTGGAATTTGCCACGCTGGCTGCCAGGCTGAGTGTAGTCACAGGTAAGTGGTCTTCAATGCGCAGTGCATTGGATAGGAAGGATAAATGCTACTTAAAGCTGGCTAGGAAAGTAGGACACCTGCTCAGGCTTCAGGCATCAGGGTCCTAACCCCAAGTCAAGCAGTTAGGAGACTATAATTAAGCATTTTGCTTAGCTTTTACCTCCTTTTTCCTTATTAGAGAAGCAGGACCCACTCTGAAGTCTACGGCATCCCTACCACATCCTTGGATATATCGCATTGCCTGAGCTGCACTAATTCTTTTTTTTTTCCAGTTCTTCCTAGAAAATTTTATTATTTTATTATTATATTAATTTTTAAATATTTTAACCGTTCTATTTTATTATTTATTATTTTATTATTCATTTTCAAAAATGTAATTCTTATATAATAGTTACTATTATTTCCTGAGTAAGAGGTAAATGCTATTTCATCCTAAGGGTAGGCAATGCTCCCATTATATAAGGGTTTTGACATGAACTTTTAGTTGTTTGATTATTAGTCACAAGCTTATTTTCCCATGAAATTGAAATGTAAATGAAGGTCAAGTTCCCATTTCTCTAACTCACTACATATTTGAAATAACTTGCCCTTAAAGGGAAAGCAAGGGAGTGGGAAACAGTTGAAGTTACTGCATAGAACAAAGGTAGAACAAAAAAGAAAAAATAATAACTCGAGTGTTAGTGGTTGAAGGTGAGCAGGTGTGATTAGAGAGTCTTGGTTTGATGCAGGGGGAAATGGAATCTTCTGAGATGGTTCTGGAAGGGACTTCTGGGCATTATCAAGGACATCTAATGGAGATGATGCAGGACTTAAATGTGTCTAATTGCACTCAGGAGCACCCACGTGTTTTTCCTACCTTTAACTTTACTGCAGAAAATCTCATTTGAGCAGATCTGCTCAACATAGGCAAAGCTTCAGGGCCTGGCTCAGCCCTATCTGTGACTGCTCTGTAGCCTGTCGAGCCAAAAGAGGGAGTGTTCACTTTCTATCCATGTGCTTCTCTGTGCTGGGAGTTTTTGAATTTTCTTTTCTTTGGATTTTTTAAAATTGGCTTTTCCCCTTTGAAGCTTAGAAGTGATGTTTTTAGATGGTCTCCAACAGCTACCTTGAAAGATACCTCAAAGATAGGATTGGACTGTAAGACTTTGTTTCTTGGCAGGTCACTTGTGATGAAAGACATTAGTTATTAAAATAATAAACACATTTAAGTCTAAAATACCAAACCATGGGCCCATTAGGAACCAAAGACTGAAAGCATGCTGTAGAAGTAAGTGGATCGCTGTAGTACAGGGGGGTGGGAGCTGGTCTTGCCTAGGGAGGGGCTGCTTATTGGTGGAGAGACTACATGGCGAAGGGATTTATTATACAGTTATTTACTATAAGGCTTCCTAAGCTGTTCAATCAAGCCAGTCTTGTCACCGTATTCCATCATAGGATTTAAGGAATTACTATGCCATCTGCAATGCAGAGAACATTTTCTTCAGGCAATCATCTAAGTCCAGCATGCATAGTACTAGTTTATCTCAGCGATCCCTGTGTTTCTTTGGTAGCACTCTTCAAAGGTGAAATGTATGTTTTGGGGGGGGGGTCAAGATTGTTTTAGGAACGTCTATGTCCTCTGAGACAATAAGCCTCACAAGGGCAGGAGCCTCTTCTGTGTTGTTTACTATGCACCATAAACAGTCCCTGACATCTGGTCTACTACAGAAAGTTTTACAGAGTGAATGTGTGAATGAAGGATACAAAATTCTGGCTATAGGACATGCTCCTCAGTTTTCCTATTCCTAGGAGATCAGAAGCAGAAGCTGGTGGCCTTTCACCGACTGGCTACTGTGTACTACTCTTTGAACATGTACGAGATGGCTGAAGACTGCTACCTGAAAACCCTGTCCCTTTGCCCACCGTGCATGCAGAGCCCCAAAGAGGCGTTGTACTATGCCAAAGTATATTATCGCCTGGGCCAACTCACCTTCTACCAGCTGAAGGTAAGAGCAAACTTCCCAGCGATGTGAAAGCGACTGCTGAATCACAATTATGCAAGGATGGTAAGGAGTCTTTGGGGTGGAGCTGAGAGGAGGACCAAAGAACTAAGATGGAAAGTTTGCCCAGATCGAGCAGGGAGTAATTCCATGGAGGATACAATGGCTCTTTCCAATAAGTCCCATTGGTGACACCAAAGCTGCTCCTTGTTCCGCTGTGATTACTGTGGCCATGTTGCTTACTAAATATACTTGGTACATTGCCAAGTGCCTATGAGTTCCTTTAGGATCTACATAAATACACAAACCCCTCCCACATAAAGCTTTATAGGCTCCAAAAACAAAATCAAGGTGTATGTTCACAAAATGTTATAAGTCAACTGTTACTCATCTCATGATGATCTAAACCTGTATGCCATCAAAAATGTTAGAGATCATGAGGTGTGGGACTTTGATTGGGGGTACATTTAAGTCCTAAGAAGGCTTTAGTATCTGTATTCCTACTTGCTGGGTGGAATTGAATTTAGGACTTCTTGTTCTTCTGCAGATATGTTCCAGTTCTGACCCTAGAACTGTGTCTACAAGGTTGACTTCTTGTCAGTGGCCCCTAGTCCCTGGCACAATCTTTCATTTCTTAGTACCATAACTCCCAGCTCTTGCCTATTTAGCCCCCTGGGGACACTCAGGTCAGCTCTGCTCTCCTTTTCTTGTCCAGACTTTGTTTCTGGCCTGAACTGATTATTGACTTATGAGGGTAAATGAAAACCAGACCTCTCTTCTTGAGACTCACCTAAGAAGCATGTTTCTCATCCCTGAGTGGCGAGGTGAGGGACTCCCTAGCCATCTTTCTGCACTACTGAAACTCCCTAACAGTGACTCAGTGATAAATTATGCATGGTCTGATTGCATCCACCAAGAACAGAAGAGATTGTAACAGGAAGAATTCAACTCAACCAACTTCAAGCAGAACAGGTAATTTCTTGGCTTAAGTATCTGGACAGCCAAGGTACAGTTGGTTTCAGGTAGTTCTGGTTCCTGGTATTCCAACACCATGGAATGTCCCATGTCCTTCTGTATTTCTACTCCATTCTGTTTCTTGGCTTCCTTCCCTTCCAGCTACTGGGAGGCTGCAGTCCATGTGACAAAGGATAGGGGGCCATTTGTTGGGTCACACTGACAGGTCAGGTTTGGGTCGTGGACACACCCCTGAAGCATTTGTATCTAGGGCAAGATGTGTTGAGGCTGGGTAAGATGCCATCTCTGTGACTGGGAAGGGGGAACACTGTGATCAGCAATGGCACTGGGGCCATAGTGAAGGGGGGAGCAGCTCCCCTAAGGGACCAGAACTTGGGGACAGGACATTGCGCAGAGAAAAGCCTTCCAACCTGTTCCAGAAGTGTTGCTAATGTTGTCTCTTCTTTCCCCTCTGCCATGGGGTTAGGATGCCCATGACGCCACCGAGTACTTCCTGTTGGCCCTGGCAGCTGCGGTCCTGCTGGGTGATGAGGAGCTGCAGGACACCATTAAGAGCAGGCTGGACAACGTCTTCCGGAGCCCTCTGTGGCACAGCCGTCCCTCAGGGTGCTCATCAGAGAGGGCACGGTGGCTGAGTAGTGGGGGCTTGGCCTTCTGAGGAGAACCACCCCATTTCTGACCAGTTGCCATGGTCAGAGGCTGCCTCCAGTCCCTGGGTTCTTATGTACTAATTGGGAAGACCAACATCAGCAGCTGGCCCAGCTCACTGAAAGAAAAGGGCTCCTGGGGAGGGGTCAAAGAGCTGACGGTAGAGCTTTGGTGAGAAGTCTGTTTCCAGGTTGGCACTGGGAGACTTTGCACATGATTGTGGCTCTTCTATATCAGTAGTCTCTGAGATACACTTTTGACCCAATTCTGAAGGAAATGTGAAACTGTGCCTTCCCCTAGAGAGAAAATCAGACACTACACTGGCGAGCAGGCAAGCAGGTTGTACCCTCACCAATCTTCTCAGGGAAAGAACCCTCTCTCTGCCAGCGGGGGAGCACATAGTTTCTTTTCTTTCTTCAAAACCAAAGGGGGTGCCACTCCTCACACAGAGACTGGCAGGGAACAATTCCAATGATTCTGGGCTCCACAGATACAGCCTCAGAAAGACCAGGCTGAACACACAGGCCCTGAGGTGTGATGAGGTACCCCATCTCCACCCTACCTCAAAACTGTGCTCCCACATAGCCCCCCCGACATCTCTAGGGAAACTTTCCCAAGGCTAAGGCTTGAAAATTGAGTATTGAGAAAACTATGTCATAAGTTACATGTAAATAGTGTACATCATTAAATATTGACCATTTACATTCACACACACACATCTTGTCTCCTTTCTCATGGGAATAAGCGAGATGGGAGACTTAAAGAATGGGTTAAATACCAAGATGTCTTATTGATTTCAGGGTAGCTCCTTTGCAAATCATCTCCATTAGTTGCCGATCACTGCTTCACACATGGTTTTGCTTGAAACAGCATTTATGTATCAGAGTTCTTTGCTAATGGAATTATGAATTCTCTAGGGCATGAACTCAAAGTATGTTCTACTGACTAGCAGCATCAGCATCACCAAAGAGACTGTCTGAAATGTGAAATCTGGGGTCCCATCTCAGACCTTTGAAGCTGAACCTCAGGAGTTCAGACCCCTAGTTCTTGAAAGCAGTGATCCAGGTGATAGGAATGTTCAAGGAGCTCTGCTTTAGCAGATGTTCTCAGGTAGTGTGCATAAGATTCACCTGGGACATTTGTTGAACATGAATTGCTTCTAATTCTGGTATGTTAGGTCAATGGTTTGTCCTAGGGACATGCCTATTTAGTGAACAGTTATAATGTTCCTGAAGTAGCTGCTGCAGCCTGGCTGTAAACTATGTGCACGTATCTGATGACCACCGGCTATCAGTTTCTCTGCCTGATACCTATCAAGGTTAGATTTGACTGACAGACCACTGACCTTCACATCTAGCCTTTTGGGGATGTTGTTTGTCTGCTGGAGTGGAAGGGAGGTACTGAACCACCATTGCATTTTCTAGTCACCAAACTCATCTACATATTAGTGCATATTTTCTCTTAGATGTTTGGTTGGTTGTCAGATGCTCTCTACTCTGGAGTTTCTTCCCCAGAAAAGGCAATTGAATGATTTAATCCACTAGTATGCAAAATAGATGCAGTTTTGCTCCCACAACAAGCTATAAAATCTCCAAAGTGGGAGGAATGTTGTGGTTGAGGCTAGCCAGTCTAATCTCCCATGCACAGTCCTTTCAACAACATTCCTGGGCAATGGTCAGGGCACATGCGTTCCAGAACAGTTACACAGCGTGTATTTGAAGGAGGCTCACTTGGCCCTGGAACCCATGCCACAAATCATTCCCTGTCCAACTTGGGTTACAGATCTTTCCCTTTCCCCACCAACCTTGCATTCTTCCCCGGACAGATTTGACAATGCTGTTTCTATGAAAATATGAGTCTCAGAAGGACACTGGGCACCAGGGATGGTATTGTAATGAATGTAATTTCACATTACAGCTTTTCTTACCCCTGCAGCCATATCTTAACCTTGGATCACAAGGAGCTTCAGAAGCACTTAAAACATTATGTCTTCTCACACGCACTTGTAATTGGCCAGATCTTGGTTGTTGTAAATTTACAGATACGTATACACACACAAATGCATGTACATACACCTATACTCATATATGAAGGGCATTGCATGTATCCATGTTATATATTTTATTGGAAGTTTGGGTTACAATTTTGAGCTGTGCATTTTGATCCACCTATCAATCTAGTGTTCAGATGTACATGTTTAGTATTCTTCCAAAGATAGGGTAGGACTGTGTGTATGTGTGTGTGTGTATGCCTGTACTAAGGCTAAAATTCAGGGCCTCGTGCTCTGGCTTGGCTTTTTTGCTCAAGACTGGTGCTCTACCGCTTGAATCACACCTCTGCTTCCAGCCTTTTGCTGGCTAATTGGAGATAAGAGTCTCACAGATTTGTCTGCCCAGGCTGGCTTTGAACCATGATCTTTAGATCTCATCCTCCAGAGTCACCAGCACTGGCAAGAATATCTTTTCTATGTGAGCAAAACATTGTACTATGTAGTTGCAGTTACTGCATTCTGCACTTACATTGCTTACTGAAACAGTCATTAATTTGAAAATCTCACTTTACAACTGTGCCCCTACTGTGCATTGTTCACATTTATAATCTTAGCTACTCACTAGGCTGAGATCTGAGGATCATGGTTGTAAGCCATACTGAACAGAAAAGTCTGCGAACTCTATCTCCAACAAACCAGCACAAAAACAAGTCAAGGAAAAACAACAAAGCACACAAAACAAAACAAAGAAAAATGCACTGGACTGGAGGTGTGGCTTATATGGTAGAGTGACACCCATTAATAAAAAAGTTCTTTTTTGTTATTTTTTTAATTTTATTTTATTTTATTTGCGAACATACTGTACAGAGGGGTTACAATTGCATGGGCAGGATAATGCGTACATTTCTTACCAAGCATTGCAGCCTCCTCCTTTGTTTACCCTTC
>NW_012267301.1:3973280-3983827 GCF_000151885.1 Dipodomys ordii
TCTATCTATCTATCTATCTATCTATCTATCTATCTATCTATCTATCTATCTATCTATCTATCTATCTATCTATCTATCTATCTATCTTTCTATCTTTCTATCTATCTATCTATCTATCTATCTATCTATCTATCTATCTATCTATCTATCTATCTAGTCTAGTTTCCATCTATGAGAGAGGATATGGCTTGCTTCCTGGAGGAGCAGACAGGTGGTGGCTTAGGCAGGTGGATATTTAGTCAGGCTGTGATGGGTTAGAGGCAGAATCAGGAATGAGATGTGGCTGAGTCTGATGGAAGGCTGGCTTAGTTTCTTAGATGACCCTGGGAAGCAGGTGTAAGGAGAAGTCACTCACTGGGCTTTCAAAACTAATTTGAAAGTAAGAACTCCATCTCCCATTTCTCAGGCTGCCTCTGATTCAGTGTCCAGGCCATTAGTGTAGACTAACGGATAGGTCTCTTCAATGTGAGCTTCCTGAAGGTAGAGAATGCAGGAGAGCAGGTAGAGAATGGATGCTGGCCCTTTAGTAAAGAGAAAATAAACTAATATACCACTTGATCCAGTGAGAAATCAAGAGGTCCAGCAGGGGGCAGTAACAGCTTTTATAAATCGCACGTGCGCACGCATATGAAAGTGTGTTTGAAAGCTTTGGATCAGCCTAGAGAAGCAGATTTCAAACCTTTTATTTGTCTTTTCACTGTGATTCTCAGTATGAAAGGTATTTTAAATTTCATTCAAACACACCTATGCATAAACATGCCATTTATTGCTTACAACTTGAAATGCATTCTATTCATTTTCAAACCTTTTATTCTAATAAAAAAGTATGAATACACACACACACACACACACACACACACACACACACACAGAGCTCTCTAAATGGATTTCCTTATTCTCCAACAGGCAGTTTGAAAGAAAGATGCTGAACTCAAGGGAGCTCTCTAAAAAAACACACCCACAACAGGAGGCTCTGGCATTTGTTCTGTCTTATGCATCATTCACCAGATGACTTTTTGACCAGAGAATCTTAAAAACAGCAGTTGACATCGAATTTGTGTTATATATTAGGTCTTATGCCAATCCCTCATGGCAATTGTCTTGTGTAATTAAACAACATTTTGAGGAAGATACTATTATTTTGAGTTCTGTTGAGATTTAGATAATGGAAGTGGATTGTCTACCTTAGTTAAATAGTTAAGAAGAGATTGAAGCCAGGCGCCAGTGGCTCAAGCCTGTAATCCTAGCTATTCAGGAGGCTGAGATCTGAGGATCTTGGTTCAGAGCCAGCCCAGGCAGGAAAGTCCGTGAGACTCTTATCTCCAATGAACCACTACAAAACTGGAAGTGGCACTGTGGGTCAAGCGGTAGAATTGCTCACCTTGAGCTGAAGAGCTGAGGGACAGCACCCAAGATCAGAGTTCAAGCGACCGACAAAAGAAAGAGATTGGAGTTCATGACTCTTAGCTGTGTGCATCAAACAATTCTATTATATTGACAATGACAGGGCTCATTTCTGGGAGAGAGGCTTCCACTAAAATGGTCATAAATAGATGCTACAAATCTGTTTCAGCAACTTGTGTAATGGGTTGACAGTAACATACTGATTCTGAAGGGCCAAAAGACTGATGAATTCAGAACATGATTGTGGAGATCTAATTATTTTCAGTATCTCAGTATTCATTTTGTTCAACTTTGTTAGTTGTTCAAAGGAGTTGCACCATGGGAGAGGAGAACTAATTTTGTAGGCTATCTTACAAGAAAAATGGAGGCATAGTATACCACAGGAAGGGTAGCTTAACCTAGGCGGGGGGGAAAGATGAACCATCTTTCCTGAAAGGAAATGGAAGAATGCTGTAATGGCATAGAGAACATCAGTTAAAATTAATTTTAAATGACTTGTGGACCTCGGAGCTTATGGTAGACACCAGGGCAGGGAAGCGACCAGCCACAGCTTTGTGGCTTCCATCTGTCATGGTACCCAGAGTTTGAATGGCGGCAGCAGAAAGATCACAGACATGCGAGGAACTGTGTTCTTTGTGTGTGTTTGTGTCAGCACTGGGGTTTGAACTCAAGGCCTAGCTCTTGTTTTTATGCTCTTGCTGGGTACTCACAACTAATTCACTACTATCTGAGACATGCCTCTATGTCTGGCTTTTTGCTAGCTAATAGGAGATAAGAGTCTCTTGGATTTGTCTACTTGGGCTGGTTTCCAACATTATCCTCAGATTTCAGCCTCCCATGTAGCTAGGATTATATAGGTATGAGCCGCTAGAGCCTGGCAAATAGCTTGATTTTGGTGTCATGGAAAAGCTTTCAAGAACATCATACTCTTGCAAGTATGCTTTTCTTTCTTTCTTTCTTTTTTTCATATCTTTTTCTTATATTGTACCACTCTGGGGCCTACACTCAGGCTGAGCTGTCCCTTAGCTCTTGCACTCAGGCTACTACTTGAGTCACAGCTCACCTTCCAGCACCTTTTAGAGGAAAGAGTCTAATGGACTTTCCTGCCCAGGATGGCTACAAACCAGGACACTCAGAGTTAAGCCTTCTGAGTAGCTAGGATTATAGGTGTGAGCCACTGGCGCCTGGCTTTCCAAGGACATCTTTTGAAACAAATAGCTTGAGAGAAGTCCGAATTTGCACATCAAGCTGTTTTAGTTCCTATGCATCAGTAACTGCTTTCCATTCATGTATTTAGAATACTTATTTGATTCACTTCACCTCCAATTTTATTTTCATTCGAAATTTCAAATATTTACCATAATCAGTGAAAAGGAGTTTTCAAATAAGCATTCTCTTCTGTCTGTTCTTGTAACCTTTCATGTCTAGAGTACCATGTGATGAATATAATCCTCAACTTCTTTGCCTGTTTTTGTTTTCATGTCCCCATCTTATATATGATGGTGCGTTTTTTTTTTCTGCTTTGTTTTGTTTTGTTCTCGAACTTTTTTGGATATTGAGAACTTTTGATGTTGGCTCATCTGGGAATTCACTGAGCATCTGCTACATAGAGATCCCGGTAGGAATGCCCCTGCATTTTCTGAACACGGTCCCAGGCAACACTAGAGCTAGCTACACCTGCTTTTCTCTCCAGGCTGCAATGGCAGCTGCATTATAATCCTGGTGACCAAACAGATAGTTATTCATAAGGCAGAACAAAACTGACTTGTCTGTCCTAGGACATTAAGCTTGGGATGCCAGTGGGTGGAGGGAAGAATAACCAAACCAAGCCAGGCTTGGAGGATTTGCATTTTATGTTGTTTTAAAGTCCTAAGGGATTATGCAGCCTGATATTCTGACCCTCTTCCAAGTCCTGTGGCATGCCTTTCTCTCTTTCCAGTTAGAGAAAATCATTCTCTTCTCATTTCCTTAGGTTAGGTTTTCCCTTTTGTGTGTGCTTGTAGATTCTTATAGTTCTTCCTCAAAGTACTTAACATAGTTACATCATTCTGTGATTTAATTTTGCTTTTTTTTGTTTATCTGAAATGACCCCGAGAACCACCTATAATGGAAGCAGAGTGAATCGGGCCTCGCTGGAGTCACTCACTTCTGGCTTCCCAGAGCCTGGCACATGGCAGGTGTCCAGTGAAGATCGGTTCGAATGAGAGAATTTTTTAAATGAATGAAACTTTGGCTGTAGATCTTGACGCTTTCTCAATTAATAGGGGGAGAAATGATTACAACCAGAGTCTACCTGTGTTTAGCTCATAAGTGGTTGGGCTGTCAGGTGACAGAGCTGCTCACAAATGTGGAAAGTGCTTTACAGATATTAATTGAGAATAAACATCATATTTATTTGTTAAAATAAGTTGTTGTAGGTAAAGTTAGTCTCTGTTTAATCTCAAATAGGTAGTAGATATAACTTGGCATAGTCATGTTTATTTATTTTTTGAGTCAGAACTAAGCATTGTACCAAATATTTCACCTGTGGTATAGGGTGTGATATCCAAATTACCATACAAACAAGGAACCATTGCTTACCCTTCCAGATGAAGTAATCAAGGGTCAAATTAGATTTGAGATAGGCAGGGATCCAGGCTGATCTGAAAATCAGTGCTTTTGGCAATGACGTATTTTGGCTACATATTTTTCTTTTAGAACTTAGTATTTTGAAGAGAAACATTTCCCTATGATGGTCTTCCTTTTTTCCTAAGTAGGAGAAAAGGTCAGGAACTCCAGGTATAGGAAATTTGGTTTATACAAGTATTACTCCCCCACCATGCCTCTGAAATTTGTTCAGTGATGTTTGGTCTATGATAAAAGGGGATCAGGAAACAGGTGAAACCTTTCGAATATTTTGGAGCCTAGATATTCAGAGTAATATTTCAGTATCTCAATTCTCCAGATGATAGAATCATGAGGATGTGTTAAAATAAGTGCCCCCCACACTGCCCCCTGGCCACCATAGCTTTATGCTTTAACTTCTGCCAGTCTTCTCAGGGGGAAATGGATATATATGTGGTATGAGAAGCTCTAGGAGAAAAAGTCTGAGTTGAGCTCCTTGGGACAGAGAAGGCATAGCCATTCATATGTCCATCTGTTCTTCCATTGATCTGTCATTGTCTATCCATTCATTCATCTATGAATCTAGCCAACCAACCAACCAACTGAACAACTAGCCAACCAAGTAACCATCTAATCAACTAAGCAATTATCAAATATTTAACACATCTATGTTCTAAGTCCAAATACCAGTGAGCAAGGTAATGATGGAGACCATGGGCTTCTGGGTAGACTGGGGTCTTTGTCATCCTCAGTAGAATGGCTTAGATTTGAGCCTGTATACCCAAATACTGTGCTACACTTGTTATGTTTCTGACTCTTCTTAATATCCTCCCAAGAATAATTGAATAGTATAACCATTCATAAAACACATATGAAGCAAAAAGTTCAGAGATATTAAATAAGCAATGAACTCTTATCCCAAGCCCCATAGGTAGAAAATGATAGAGATAGTATACTAGTTCAAGATTGGCTCATTTTACAAATAGTGTATAAAACTTACTGGACTTTTGCTAAATTGGAAAAACTTTAGCTCCATAGTTCTTATTCACTTGAATATGCTGTTGCCATGTGTGGTGATAGCACCGAAAAACTCTACTCCTGGTTAAATGTATGACCTCACGGACATCACTGGCAAATGGGTATGATTAGAGAGTTTGGGGGGATGTTGGGCGGATCAACTGAGTTAATCTATATAAACAACATGGCAATTGTTACAGAAGGGCTGAGTATCATTATTGTTGGATTATAGACATTTCTAAAGAATCATGTTTTGGGGAAGAGGAACGTGGATTCAGCTTGCATGAGGTAGAGGAAGCATTTACAGTTTGCATCCAACTGAATGAGAAGCCAATATCATGTTCACATCTTCTACTTGAGAGTGAGCCATGAAGTCAGCAATGGTGTGTCTGGGTCACCACTGTACCCACAGCTCTAGAACGATGCCTGACCCATGGAAGAGGCTGCTCATTATTTATTTCCTGGATACAATATGAACGGATCAATAAACAAATGGATTGTGGGCATTATTTGTGATGTCATGTATGCATGGATAAAAATACTGAAATACATATGCCCCACATACAACACCAGCATGACCTCAGCTAGGCAGGTATGTTTGAGAGTGTGGGCTTCCTGAAGACTGGAAGACTAGGCAGCCTCCAGGAAGAAGCTGTGGGGGAGGGTGGTGGTGTGGTTCTCTTCTCAGTTTTGACAGGAACGGTCATTCCAGGGTTCTGGGATGTCCTGGGCTAGGCCTTCACAGCATCCTGAATTTCTCCCCTAGCCAACTATGTGGCCAATCTCCATGAAAGAAAAGGACCTTTCTTCCTGTCCTTTAACTTCAAACTGGGGTCAAAGGCCTTAGGCTGGTTTGAAAATAAATAAAGGCCCTGCGTAGACAAAAGCCATTCTGGAGCCAGCCCTTGCTGTAAACACCAGCCTTCCTCTCCTTGGACCAGAAGTTTCCAGGCGCTTCCCTGGACTCACCATGACCTCACTTAGCCCAAAGACCTGGTGGTGGTGACGGCGCTGGTGGTCTTCTGGAAAGAGCCAGAGAGGCTTCTAAAGGAAGTCGGAAGTGGATCTCTGAAAAACAAAACATGTCTATGCATTCTCAAATTTAGTATGCATTTTACTTTTATAAAGTGTATGTAGAAGGGGAGTGGAAACGCAGCCATGATATTCAATGAATATACTATGAAACTAGGAACATTGAAGGGAAAGGGAGGGTTTGAAAAGATGGAGGAGAATAATGAAAAGGGTGATAGTGCTCAAGATGCATTGTACTCACAAAGACATGTTGAATGGTAACCCTGGTGTACAAGTACTTAAAGGTGAAAAAGAATATATAGTATACTAGTCATAAAGGATAACATAGCAACTTAAAGGTGAAAAAGAATATATAGTATACTAGTCATAAAGGATAACATAGCATCAATATGCTTTAGTGTAAATTCCAGACAGTGCATTGTATCTAGAGTTCCTACGGTTGCAATCAGATAACAAGTATGCTATTGACATGAATGCTGGCTGAGTTTTGTGAACAAGTAACATGAAAATGGAATAACAAAGATGTGGGAAAACTGCTCATGTGTCAATGATGTGACACTGCTTAATCAGAAAGACAACTGTCTCCACCTTCTATGCCCATTTCAATATAACTGCTAGAATTGTTACAGTTTTAAGTATAATCTTCACGATTAGCATCACATTGTTAAGTCTAGACCATCGACCAAAGTAGAAGTGAAGCCTGATTTGTAGCACTTGCACATTTCTGTGATATAAACCATCCCACATTGGCCAATTTCAATCTGTGAAGGTGACACTGCACAATATGAATTGGGAAAGATGTTGTGGGACTCAGCCTATCTGTTCCTACCTGAAATGCCAGAGGAAGCACAGATCCTAGTAAACTCAACTAGTTAGGAGTAATGAGTTCCACCCTATTATCTCTTATTAACGTCATATATTTAAGCACAGGTTTATAATTTTTATATAACTTAACTTTCAATAATGGCTGTATGATCTCTAAAAATTCTGCCCAACTTAACAGTTGTCTTTCAGGACTGTGTAATCAGGGGCAATCCCAGGAGCCCCAGAACAGAGAAGGAAGATGAGACTTATCAGTGAGTGGGCTCCATGCTGGGTGGACAAGTGGGTACCTAGCCCTGAAACTGACATGGGAAAGTAATTCCTGGGACCCACTGGAGAGGCAAAAGAAATCGAAAAGGGACTTTTTTTTTGCCAGAGTACAGATGAGATTCTCCCATAACCCTTGGGTATCGCTGGGAAATTCTTGACACCCATGACTTTCACTGCTCAGTATTTTGCTTTGTTGTTGAACTTACAGTGTTAAAACATGAAGTTACTTGGCCATTTGAGTCTATATGGAAGCTGTTGTCTGATTGCTTCCCTTGTCAGGGCATTGTTTACCAAGCACAGGTGTGAGAAATTTGACCTCCAAATTGGAGCTACAGTTTGGAAGCTAATGACAGATATTTTGATGTCTGTTATTTGATGCTTTGGCCCATATGTATAACTGCAGTATTAAAAGCATGGACAATTGTTGCCTTTTTGTGAAAAAATTTTTTCCTTAATTCTTTTTTTGTTTTTGTCAGTTGTGGGGCTTGAACTCTAGATCTGTAGACCTGGGCACTGTCCTGAGCTCTTCAGCTCAAGGCTAGCATTCTATCACTTGAGCCAGAGCACCACTTCCAGTTTTCTGGTGGTTAATTAGAGATAAGAATGTCATAGACTGGGGCTGGGAAGGTGGCTCAGTGGTAGAGCACTTGCCTTGCATGCATGAGGCCCTGGGTTTGATTCCTCAGCACCATATAAGAAAAAAGAAAAAAGCTGGAAGTGGTGCTGGGCTCAAGTGGTAGAGTGCTAGCCTTGAGCTGAAGAGCTGAGGGACAGCGCCCAGGCCCAGAGTTCAGGCCCCACGACTGGACTCCCCCCACCCCTCAAAAAAAGAAGGTCATGGACTTTCCTCCCTGGGCTGGCTTTGAACTGCAATCCTCAGATTTCAGCCTCTGAGTAGCTAGGATTACAGGTGTGAGCCACCAGTGCCCTTCTTAACCCATTTTAAAAATCTAAGATCAAATTTCAATATAGGGCAATGAAACCATTTCTACTTTTTTCATCTTAAGAGTTTTAAAATAAAAATCATTTAATAGAAATAGACATTTAAAAGAGTGGATTGTTAGTTTGTTTATTTATGGTACTGAGGTTTGAACTCTGGGCCTCATGCTCTAGCTTGGTTTGCTTGCTAGGCTGGTGTTCTACCACTTAAGCCAACTTCAGTCTGGAAATTTTGCTAGACATTTGGAAATGGAGTCTCTCAGACTTTTCTGTTCAAACTGGCTGTGAATTAATGCCCTTTGAATCTCACCTTCCTGAAGAGGAATGGATGAATTAGTTGTGATGCATCTATTTAAAATTTTATCTCTTGCAATCATGAATTTTCTCTTGAGGATGTATTTCTGCTAATTGGAGTTCTTTTGGTTTGAGTTTGGTTGATCTACTTTTTCTCAGATAGTTTAGTTACAGTTGGTTTTATTTGGTGTTTATTTCAAGCAAATAGTGAGAGACAAATGCTCAAGTGTCTCAACATCTATGGAGACAAGGAATGAAGGCAGATAGAAGCAGATTGG
This sequence comes from Dipodomys ordii, assembly GCF_000151885.1. Lineage (NCBI taxonomy): Eukaryota > Metazoa > Chordata > Mammalia > Rodentia > Heteromyidae > Dipodomys > Dipodomys ordii. The sequence continues at coordinate 3,981,941 of NW_012267301.1, forward strand.
ACAATATCTGAATGAAATATCTTGGGATGTTTTCATTCACAGCAGATGAACAGACAGGCAGAGCAGAGGTGATTATAAATGAGGAAAACTTCAAAGATATGATGAGATTCCCTGTCCAAAGTCTCAGGCTTACCGACTAAAAAGAAGCATTGGTCTCTAAAAGTTCGTAGACCTCTCTGAAAATCTGGAAAAAAAAAAAACTATGAACTCTTCCCTTGAAGTTATATCTACATCTACATTTCCCACCGAATTGGACCCTTTAATACATGCACAAAGATGATGAGTTAGGAATCCTCAGTCTAGGTGATGTGTTAGGGCCTGTCCAGAGTTGACATGTTGGGACTTAGGTAGGTGATAGATGAGTCTTTGCCATGGGATGCCTGAGTGCTGACACACACTTTTTATGGACAAAAATGGAAACATCCAGAAAGGTATGATCTGGAATCTTTTGCCTGGATGAATGCTTCATAGTGTTTTCATTATTATTTTTAGTTCTTAAGAACATATATTTCAGGATTATGCTGCCTAGGTAAAAATACCTACTCTGTGAGCGATCTTGGGCAAATCACTTAACCATTCTGGAATATTAATGGAACCAACCTTCATAGGGCTTCTTCATGTAATAGGTAAATACTCAACGAATCTACTTGTTATCGCCTCTTAAGTGAACAGATATTTAGAATTTTGTACTAATTGTCTAAGTAAGCTAGATAATCCACTCTACCTTTATCGTGTTACAAAGAAAGAATCCGTAAAGGGAAGAGGCATTATATGAGGTTGCTTGAACTTATCTGACTCACCTATGTCAGGGTTGCTCTATGACATACCCTTTAGAGACCATGGAAATTTGGCAACTAACATGATGTCATCACTATAGCATGTTCCAATGCAAAAGGAGGTGCAACTCCACAGATTGGTGAGTATTTGCCTTATTTGTAGAGTTCTCTGACACCATCACTTTCTGCTCTGAGTATAGAGTGATTCAGGGCAGGCTGGACATCCATGGGTGTGATGTCTACAAAGTGTAAGTAATTTGCAGGAGCCTCTTTCTACCTGGAAATTACTCACAATTATTCTTTTTTTTTTTTTTTTTGGTTGGTTGTGGGGCTTGAACTCTGGGCCTGAATGTTGTCCCTCAGCTCTTCAGCTCAAGGCTAGCGCTCTACCACTTGAGCTACAGCGCCACTTCCGGTTTTCTGGTGGTTTATTGGAGATAAGAGTTTCACAGACTTTCCTGCCTGGGCTGGCTTTGAACTGAGATCCTCAGATCTCAGCCTCCTGAGTAGCTAGGATTACAGGCGTGAGCCACAGGCGCCCAGCTTACTCACCATTATTCTGATAGAAGGCTTTTGGAATCTCCAGTTGACTGACCACAGCTTCTAGAACAGGCATTTCAACCACCCAACTGCAAGATCTGAAACTGTTCAGTGTCAAAACTACAGAAAGTGCTGGGTGCTGCTGGCTCATGCTACTAATTGTAGCTACTCAGGAGGTGAGAATCTGGTTTGAAGCCAGCCCAGGAAAACAAATATGAGAGACTCTTATCTCCAATTAACTAACAAAAAGCCAAAGTAGAGATATTCAAGTGGTAGAGCATCAGCCTTGACTGAAAGGCAAAGGAACAGTGCCTAGGCCCTGAGTCAAACCCCAGTACCAGCACACGTTTGCACCTATGTGCGCACATGTGTGTATGCATACACACATGCATACACAATCAACACTGAGAAAACTGGAAACTGTAAAGACTTAAAGAAAGACTTCTCTGAAGAGGAAAGAAGGATGGCCAATAGTTACATGAAGAAATGCTCAACCTCCCTAGCCATAAAAGAAATGCAAATCAAAACATTGAGATACCACCTCACCCCAGTTAGAATGGCTATAATCAAG
>NW_012267301.1:3984277-3999040 GCF_000151885.1 Dipodomys ordii
AACCACTTTGGAAAGTAGTATGGAAGTTCCTCAAAAGACTCCACATAGAGCTCCCCTATGACCCAGCAATCCCACTTTTGGACATTTACCCAAACAATCACAAACAAGGCCATACTAAAACTATCAGCACAACTATGTTTATTGCAGCATTATTTACCACAGATAAGCTAGGGAACCAATCCAGATGCCTCTCAGTAGATGAATGGATCAAGAAAATGTATATATATGAATTCTATGCCTCCATCAGAAAGAATGACACTGCCCTACTTATTAGGAAATGGAAAGACTTGGAAAAAATTATATTAAGTGAAGTAAGCTAGACCCAAAGAAACATAGGTCCTATGGTTTCCCTTATTTGCAATTACCAGTATACGTCTAGAATAATCTTATCAGACAAGAAGAAAAGGTCAAAAGTTATGTACATATGACCATATAAGATGATGCTAAGTGAAATGAACCCCAAGATAGGGACACAGAGGTTTTATCTTTGTTGCTGTTGTTTTTAATGTACCATATGATTTTTTGTTTGTTTTGTATGTTCTTCCTCCATGGTATACATGTCAGTGTATTTGATTCCGGTGCCCTGCATCTTGTATATACGTTTTTCTAATTTGGGTTGGAGGAAGGGGAATAACAAAATGCTGAAACAAGGATACAGGTTGACCCATTATAACCATGAGATGTACAAGACACCATGTTGAAAATGAACTTTATAACTTCAGGGGGTTGGGTGGTGGGAAGGAGGAGTTGGGGAGGTGGGGAGAGAAGGGATAGCAGAGGAAAAACAAAGGAGGGGGTAATAATGCTCCATAAGAAATGGACTCATTGCCTCACTCATGTAACTAGAACCCCTCTGTACAGTATTTTTACAATAAAAATGTTAAAAAAAAAGCTGGAGCCTGGTGGAGTGGCAGGGGATGAGGAGTTGAGATATGATTATCTAGTGTCTGGATCAAAGCACAAATGAAGTTGAGTCTGTTCAAGAAACTTCCAAAGACCCCGAACATTGGGAAATACAGCAATCAATTCCATGAGGCTGGGCTTAGCTTTGCTATTGAGGGAGTAGTGGATTTATAACTGGCCGAATGGTTTATGCTATGGCTCCCCTAAAAAGAAATAAGCTCTTTCCCTCAGCACACAGTAAAAGGTGAATATTATCCACCAGTTCTGCTGTTTTTAGCTGTTGGTAGATGGTTGTGGAAATGGCACTGGGCCTACTGCCAGCTAGAGACTGGAGGGTAAACTCATTGGTAAGGCTCTGGGTTTGATTCCCAACACCACAATAAAACAATAATGAGCTCATAAAAAATAAAGATAATGGATAATCAGGATCTAATAATACAAATAGTGGGAATATTCTTGGAATTCAATTCCACAGCTATCTAAACAGATCTTTCCCTTCCTTCATTCCCTCTTTCCTTTCCTTCCCTCCCTTCTTCCCTCCCTCTCTCCCTCCTTCCCTCTCTTTTTCTCTTTCTCCCTCCCTCCCTTCCTTCCTTCTTCCTTCTTTCCTTCCTTCCTTCCTTCCTTCCTTCCTTTCTTTCTTTCTTTCTTTCTTTCTTTTTCTTTCTTTCTTTCTTTCTTTCTTCTTTCTTTCTGTCTTTCTTTTCATTCTTTTCTCTCTCTCTCTTTAGTTGTACGAAGGGGTTTCAGTTCAACATGTCAATTTATGAATAGAGTGCATCTTGATCAAAGTCATCCCTTCCATCTCCATCACTCTCCCTTTCATTTATCCCAACCCCATCCACTCAAGATACTGGCACTGTTCTGCATATACTCTGCCATGTTCACTTCTTACTAGGCCTTCTGATCATCACACCAGCACTTAAGATACATTTATCCTTATACTAATGCTATAACGTGGGTGAGAGACCATAGAGGAGAGAAAGGTCTTCTCCACATAGCAATTTTTACTCTACATAGATTTACTGGGCTTTCACAGTGAATGTCGTTGGGGCTTTAAAAGGCCATATTGAAGCTTTTAGAGTTTAGAGGGGTCCTTATTGGCCTTTGGAAATGATTGACAGGGGTTCAATACATACATAGTTGTAAATCTGGGTTTGAGAAATGAAGTTTATTGGAGTACTTGACTAGGATATAATAGCTCATAGTCATCAGAGTAGACATTTGATAGCTTGGGACCTTGAAGACTTAACCTCTTTGAGTCTCAAATTCTTTACCTGTTAAATGAAATAATCTAGAAGTACCATCTTGTGTTGCTCAGAAAATTTTCAGAAATAATATATTTAGAATACTTAGTCCAGGGCTTTGTTTAGAACAAGACTTCAATAAATAATAGCTATTACAATTATGACTATGTATACTCCAAAATAAGAAAAGGAGCTAATGTATACCGAGTTCTTGCTTTCCATCAGGCATTAAATAAGTACTTTGCAAGTACAATCTCATTTTATGTTGACAGGAATCTCAAGATAGACCCTTTAACATCCCAATATAGAGCTGGGAAAACCAGTGCTTGGAGAAGTTCCATAATTTTCCCAGTGCCTGCTTGGAAAAAACAGGAACAAGAGTTGGGCTCACTCAACCCAGCACCCAACACAGCTCCACATCACCAACCACTTCTGATTTCCTTCTGACCCTGACTTGGATTCATCAACAGGATTGTTTCCAAGTGTACCTGGCCATCAATCAAATTCCCTCCTACAACCAATCTGTATCACAACATTGTGTGTGTGTGTGTGTGTGTGTGTGTGTGTGTGTGCACATGTAAACAAGGGCTAACTTGCTTGGGGCAGGATGAACATTTACAGGTGAGAAAACTGAGCCCCACAGAGCCATGTTTGTATTTCCAAAGAGAAATTAGTTATCATCTTGTATGCATTTATTTTATATGGCCACTGTCCTATAGGAAGAAAGGACTACAGATGTGACCAGAGACAGGAATAAATCAGAGGAAGAATAAGCAGAGCCACCCATCCATCACACCCCAATGTATCTCACCAGGAATCCTCCTTCAGGAACTGAGTTTCGCCAGTATGGTGTGCATGTGAGAGAATGCAGGGACCACGGACTTCAGGGAAACACATTTGAATGAGATACGATTGGTTGGGAATAGCTCATGGAGGAGAGGCAGGCCTCACCCTGGTCAACACACACACACACACACACACAATACACAGTGCACAATCATACATACACTTGTATACACATATACTTAACCCAAGAACCCATTCTTTTCCATTGTGTGTCATATTCCCTTCCAAGTACAGATGGATTGATCTATAAGGACAGCCTCCATATCCTTTGGTTGCTACTTGTTTATTCCATACTAATCTATTCCAGCTGCTTCTATCTTTCAACTTGTAGAACCCAAATCCACTGGAACAGTGATCCCACCTTTCATGAATAAGAAGAATGGGATAAAGTTTTATCAGACTATTGCCATTGGGGTTGTACAGAACTATGCCACTGATAAGCAATCTTAAAATGTTGACAGTTTGCTCCGAATTTCAGATGTATGCCCTTCCTTTAGGATTATTTCCAAGGGTACACAGTACTGTTGGCTGAGCTGTGGGCTTTTGTGCAATGATTCAACAACTATGGTGTGATTTCTCTCTCTCTCTCTCTCTCTGTGTGTGTGTGTGTGTGTGTGCGTGTGAACTGAGATTTTCCTGTTACATGCTGTTTACAAAGTTCTAATCTGGTCTCAAAGTCTTCAGTACCTATGAGTCATTTACCAATACCTTCACTGTTTAGAGCCATGGCACTTTGATCTGTAGAATGGGGATAATAAACACATGTATCACAAGGTTGTTGTAAAATTAAAGAGAGATTGTATCTAATGTACTTATCATGGTGGCTGAAATATGATAGGGAGTTAATTCATCAATGATTAAACCCTTCTCTAAGCTGATGACTTAAAGTTTCAATGTGGAAAAAAGATTCAAGAAGGGAATTCAGTGACTCCAAATGGAGCCAAGACATACCAATAAAACACGTTACAGAGCAAGAATAACAACAATTTTTCCCACAACCCAAGACATTATTATGTATATGTCATATGTATTTATATGATTGTTGGTGGTTGCTTTTATTTCCTTCATGTTTTGGCTCACTGGTGCATAATTAGACCAGATAATCAACGTTTCAAATCCAAAGAAGAAAGCAACGTGACATCTTTTGAATTTAGAGTGTATGTGTCATGTTTTTGAGCTTCGGATGAATAACCTGGGTTATCTGCACTTTTATTTACTGTGAGAAGCAACTTGCAAGATTCTGGATGCAAAATTATAATTTTCTGTGTCTTGGAAAAGATTAGTTGAATCAGGTTTTAAAAACCTGATCACAAGAGCTTTGGTCTTATAATCACAGACATGTATTTGAAGCCAAATGGTGTTAAAATAAATTAAGAAACAAACAAATCTTAGCTTTGTTATTTGACGTTCAATGGAGACTTTTCCAGTTCAAAAGGAAAGTAAAAATCTGTGTGCCAGTGGCTCATGCCTATAATACTAGCTACTCAGGAGGCTGAGATCTGAAGATCGAGGTTTGAAGCCAACCCGGGCAAGAAGGTCCATGAGACTCTTATCTCCAATTAACTACCCTCCCCTCACCCCAAAAATCTGGAAGTAGAGCTATGGCTCAAGTGGTAGAATGCTAGCCTTGAGCAAAGAAGCTCAGGGAAAGTGCCCAGAACAGGAGTTCAAATCCCAGGACTGACATCAGGAAAAAGAAAAAAGAAAAAAAAATCCCAATCTCAAAATTTAATATCGAGATATATTAATTAAAACATTATATTTGTGAGCTTCTACTAAGGAAAGGCAAAGTCTTGTACATTGAGATGAAATGGCTAAAGAACAGCTTAGGTTCATAGAAACTTGAAATCTGAGAATGAATTCCAGTTGCTTTTGGCTCCTTAATAAACAATCATACTTTGTCACCTGAAACAACATTACTAAAAGATACTTTATCCTCTGTTGTTCTGAGGAGTTGACTGGACTCACCTGGGCAGGTCTTGCTTGTTGACTTTGATGTGGTTTCAATCAAATGGAATAAAACAAGGCTGGAATAATAAAAGGGGTCTATTGAACTGGGCATACATCATGGCTTCTCATGGTCTGATAGTTCATGGTGGTCATTAGCTAGCAATTTAGTCGGGGCTGTGACCTTTCTGTGTACCTTAAGATTCTTTTTTTTTAAACTTACTTATTTTTGGGGCCAGTCCTGGGGCTTGGACTCAAAGCCTATGCACTGTCCCTGAGCTTTATTTTTTCTCATGGCTAGTACTCTACCACTTGTATCACAGTATTTCTGGCGTGTGTGTGTGTGTGTGTGTGTGTTTAATTGGAGATATGAATCTCATGAACTTTCCTCTCTGACTGGCTTTAAATCATGATGGTCTCAGCCTCCTGAGTAGGTAGGATTACAGGCATGAACCACCAGTGCCATGCCAATTATTAAGCTTTATTTTGTATTATATTCAAATAGTTGTACAAAAAGGTTTCAGTGTCAATTTTTGAGTATACTGCATCTCTGAAAAATAAAACCTAAGTGTAAGAAAGAACTTTATTTTTTTAAAAAAAGCCTCTTGAGGACTGCAAATTATAAAGCAAAAACAGATCACTATCTAGAAATTTAGTAAATGCATTTTGCTTCTGAATGAGAGTATTACCTGAGTTATTAACCCCAATAAGAGTATTATCAGCTATAATGCTCTTAAGATCACCATATTTGAGCTGGATGTTGGTGGCTCATGCCTGTAATTCTAGCTACTCAAGAGACTGAGATCTGAGGATCGGGGTTCAAAGTCAGGCAGGAAAATCTGTGAGCCTCTTATCCCTGATTAACCACCAAAAAAGCAGAGGTGGAGCTGTGGCTCAAAGTAGCAGAGTACTAGTCTTGAGCAAAAGAGCTCCCAAGCCCCCAAGTTCAGGCCATAAGACCGAAAACAAATCAATCACTGCATCTTTATTTCAAATTATATTACATGTTATTCCCTCAAGATGAACTTTTAAAAGCCAGGCTTTTGGCTAATAAGTATGCTATCATTAAAAGGGGCATCCAAATAAGTGTATGATTAACATTATTCTATGTTATATTCTTTTCACCAATTAAAAAACCTGCAATACAATGCATCTTGATCAGTGTCAACCCATCCATCTTTCCTCTCAGTTTTATCTATGCCAACCCATCCATTCAAGTTACTTACTTTCTTTCACATAAGTATATTGAATATTATGACTGTACTTGCCCATGATTTCTCTCTCCATTCATCCACCCACCCCATCCCTTTAATTCCATCTTTCTCATCAGACAAAATATGTTTCAGCTCTCATTTTGATAAACTATCAGTTAATTTTCAAACATCTTACATCATGGGAATCCCTACATATACTATACTTTAGTTATTTTGAATGTATATATATATATATATATATATGCATAGGGTCCTGTATTTGTTATATATATATTTATGCTTATATTTTAGATATAACTTCCACATAGGAGAGAAAACATACACCCTCTGTCTTTTGGCGATTGATTGACTTCATTTAACATATGCTTTTCCAGATCCATCCATTTCTGCAAATGATATATATTATTCTTCCTGATAATGAATAAATTCCACTGCGTGTGGGTATATATAATTTATTATATATAATATATAATGTAACATAATATATCATATGTAATATAATATATAAATCATCTAATAGATAACATATACAATATATGATAACATATGTCATACTATAATGTATAATATAATATATTATTATAATTATATAATGTAATGTAATATAAATTATATTATATAATGTAAAATATATAATACAATATAACATATAATATAATATATAATATTATGTATACTATACACATTATATAAATATAATGTAGCATATATTATATAACAGAATGTAATATATAATATATATTATATATAATTCTGTTGATCCATTTATTCCATGTTTATTGCTGAACTAATCAAGTGATGGAAACAATGCAGATGTGCAACAATAGCTAATGCCTGTACTTCTTATAACACCGTGCTGAGCTCAGAGAGGGAGAACATTTCAGGGGAACTTTCTAGGAGACTAAAGTGGGGATTGTAAAGTTTCTTAGGAGTTAGTCTCAGAAGTTGCACAATGGTGCTGGTTGATGCTACATTCTCTCTGTTTCTTAGACCCAGACCAGTGTAGCTCAAGAGGAGGATAATCAATGGCCTCAACACTGGAAAGTATGATTCATTAGGCTCCATCTTGAAGTTATATACCAAGGGGACCAAGAAGACCAGAAAGCATGCTACACTTGGGGACGATTTTTTAATTTTTTTAATTGTTAAAATAGTGTACAGAGGGTTAAATTACATGAGTAAGGTAATGAGTACATTTCTTATTGAGCATTGTTACCTCCTCCTTTGTTTTTCCCCTACCATCCCTTCCCTCCCAACTCCCCAACTCCTCCCTCCCCCCCTCCAAGTTGTAAAGTTCATTTTCAACATAGTGTCTTGTACATCTCATTGTTACAATGGCTCAACCTGTATCCTTGTTTCAGCATTTTGTTATTTCTCTTCCTCTCCCCAAATTAGAAAAATGTATATACAAGATGCAGGGCACCGACATCAAATACAGTGAAAACAGGGGTTATACTGTGGGGGAAGAACATACAAGAGAAATAAAAAAATTCACATAGTACATTTTAGATATGTTAAAAACAATAAAAATCAAGAAAAAAAACAAGTTGTGCCTCTATCTTGGGGTTCATTTCACTTAACATCATCTTATATGGTCATATGTACATAGCTTTTGACCTTCTCTGCTTATTCTAGACATGTACTAGTCATTGCAAATAAGGGAAATCATGGGACCTATGTTTCTTTGGGCCTGGCTTACTTCACTTAATATAATTTTTTCCAAGTCTTTCCATTTCCTAACAAATGAGGCAATGTCATTCTGATGGAGGCATAGAATTCCATTATATATATATATTACATTTTCTTGATCCATTCATCTACTAAGGAGCATTTGGGTTGGAAGAAAGACAGTCTCTTTAGTAAATGGTGCTGGCAAAATTGGTTAAACACTGTAGAAAACTAAAGCTAGATCCCCATATATCACCCTGCACCAAAATCAGCTCCAAGTGGATCAAAGACCTTGATGTCAAAGCAGACAGCCTGAAAACATTACAGGAAAGAACAGGAGAAACTCTAGGGCTCCTTGGCACAGGCTGAAATTTTCTTAATAAAGACCCTGAAACACAACAAATCAAAGAAAGGTTGGACAAATGGGATTGCATGAAATTGCAAAGTTTGAGGAAGATTTAAAAAAAATTGGTTTCATTTTCATAGAAAAAACAGTAAGGATGCTTTGTTACCTGGTCTTGGAATCCAGTCATATTCCTTAGATCTGGACCATGCAACTTATAGTATGCATATGTGGCATGTGTGAAACCAAAGGAATCAGTCTTGTACCTAACAAATGCAGGAATATACTAGGGAGTCATCTTCTGTATCTCCCAACTATGTTTTGGCCAGAGGCAGGTGCAGCAGCAATCTCAGTACCTCTTTGTGGTAATCTGGGTCCTGCATCCTGGCCAAAGTGGAAATAGCCTTACCTTGAATGGACTCAGAGTTGGGCATACTTATATATAACAACACCATGGGTCATAGAGAACTCATGATCTAAATAAAGGAACTCTGTGTTTTCAGATGAGAGCTCATGTGAGGCTGTGACTGGAAGTGACCAAAAGTTTGTTCTTTCTGAATTGGATGGACCTCATGGAACACTCCGCCTCCCTCATTATATGGTTTCCTCTTGCTTCTGTAGTTCTTCTGTAGAACTTAGTTACTTCAGTGTTCATTCATAGTGATGCTTTGAGAATATGCTATGAGTTAGCTTGAGTTGGAAACCCCAGCTATATATATGAAGGTTTCATGAACTATGTTTGAGACCACAGATATTATACTCCCCTGGCTCAGCTCTGGAATAGAACTTGACAGGTAGAATGCCAGCCTAATCTCTCCCTGGCTAGGTCATGGGCAGTTCCAGATCCTTATTTCCCCAAGTTTACTTATACACTCAGAAAATACTTAAATTTTATGTGTCTGGCATTGCTGCAGCCTCCAGAAATAGACCGGTAGACAAAAAATTTGAAGCTTCTTTCCTGGATGAGAAATTCGTGAGAGTATTCCTGGATGTTGCCAAAGGTATCAAATAGGAACCATCTTTGTCCAGAAAAAGATGGTTGGCAAATATGAGCTATTTTCCCCCTCTACACAGATGAATTACAATAGTTAAAAACTGATTTAAACTAAATTAAATTTAGAAGTATTTGCTTCATACATTTCCTCTAAAAGAGTGAGACTAATAAGATGACTGCAGAATGGATCTCAGATTGACACTTTCAACTTATAGCATGAAGCGCAGTGAACTACCATGAAAGTGATTAGTTACTGAATTAATTTTTAATTTTCTCCAAATCATTTCCAAAACAATAGCTCCCTAGCGTTGAACTGGATCTTTGAAAACTCTGCCTTTCCTTGGAATTCTTGATATGACCTCATGTTCTTGCATTGTTAAATAATCTCAACATTTTTGGGTGTAACTGATTTAACAAGTTAACACTTGATGCCTTTTATACAATGTGTCCCCGAGAGGAACAAGACAGAACAGGGCCTGCAGATTACAGCAGAGCAATGGGATTTAGCCTTCCTGCATCCAGTTCCCTGAGCAATTCTCATGTTTTCATTTGGCCTGTCATGCCTTCAAGACACCTAAACAAACAGCTTAAATGCTATTTACTTTTTAATCAGAGAAGGTATCTGTCATTTAGTCAAACTTGTTGAGTATGAATAATTAGACAAAGTCCATTTTCCCATCATTATTCAACAAACATCTACTAAGGACCGGTGCAGGTAATGTGGGCTATGAAGGTCACTACCTTGGGGGACTTCACTCCCATGGAGTAGTGCGGGGGAGAATTGGGGTTCCCATGGTGGTGAGTGATACAGATGTGATGAGAGGGACCTGGGTGGTTCTTCTGTTTTGGTGGGGTTAGCCTGCTGTAACTGTTTAAAAGTTTATTTTGCTTGTTTAATGTTCAAACTGGTCTTTAGAAGAAGGTTGTGACCGTGGACACAGGAACAGAAGTCCTAATTCCCTAGTTTGCAATTAGTAATTTTGTGTGAAGTTGACTGTTCACTGCCCCCATTCCTAAGACTAACAATAAAAGTGATGGAAGTTTCTTTTGCCTGCAGGGCTGGAATCCTAGCTACTCAGGAGGCTGAGATTGAGGAGAGCAGTTAAAAGCCAGCATGGACAGGAAAGTCTGTGAAACTCTTATCTCCAAGTAGCCACTGAAAAGTTAGAAGTAGAACTGTCTTTGAAGAGATAGAGTGCGAGCCTTGAGTGGAAATGCTAAGGGACAGTGCTTGGGCCTTAGCTCAAGCCCCAGTAACTGAATTAAGAAGTTTCTGTAAGTTCAAACATGTTCTTTGCTTTAGAGTATAACAGCACCTAGACTTGTTGAGTTTGCCATAACAAACAAAAATCATTAGCCAGCCGGGTGCCAGTGGCTCACACCTGTAATCCTAGCTACTCAGGAGGCTGAGATCTGAGGATTGTGGTGCCCAGTCTGGTTATCTCCAATAAACTACCAGAAAACCAGAAGTGGTGCTGTGGCTCAAGTGGTAGAGCGCTAGCCCTGAGCTGAAGAGCTGAGGGACAGTGTTCAGGCCCAGAGTTCAAGCCCCATGACTGACAAAATAATCATTGACTTTATTCCTCTTATTAACACATAATGTTTAATTGCCTTTTGGTTCCAAATCTTTTTTTCATACTTTTTTTTTCTCAGACTTTAAAGCAGTTAAGTAACATAGCCAGTTTCACAGGGCAGTAAACACATGGTCTAGTTAGCAGGGACTAAGCACATGACTATTGCTTATAATTGGATTAAAACTTCCCTACTCAAAGATGTAGAGCTAGTGACCTTTAATTTCCTTTCAAGCACCAACATTGCATCTTTTTTTTTAAAACACCCTGGAATTTGTACTCTGTAAGTCTTGTGTCATAGGAATGATCAAGTGGTATCTATAAGTTATTTTACTCCAACTACAGGCATGAAGTTTCTTTTTGGAGACATACCAATGTAGGCAAATCTGTATAGAATAACATTTTAGATTTTAAAAATAAAGGTAGCTGCATTGCTTCTGGGAATGCTAAGAGGAACAGCCAGTTAGGAAAATACTTTGACAGGTTGCTATAAACATACACTTACAAAATAACTTCCAAATCATACTCCTGTTTATTTATATAAGAGAAATTAAAACTTATACAAAGAAACTTGTGCACAAATGCTCATTCATTATTTCCTAAAACTGGAACACCCAACGTCCTTTAGCTGGTGGATAAACAAACTGGAATATCCATGCAATGGAACATTACTCAGTAATAAAAATGGAATGAACTCCCAGTGCATGCAACAGCTTGGATACATTATGTTAATTGGAGGTAGTCTGACTTAAAAGGCCATTGAGATGGTACTTTGGAAATAGATCAGTGGCTGCCAGGTGTTGGGAGTCAGGGAGGAACTGATGACAGCAGGACTCAAGGGAATTGTCTCAATGAACGACTCTTCCTATGTCTTGACTGTGCTAGTGGTTGCCAAAACTGATTGCATTTTTGAAACTTATAGAACTATGGAACTAAAAGGGATATTTTGCTGTCTATAAATTATAATTTCAAAAGCTGACTCAAATGAAAGGTAATATCTGTTTGTTTTACTTCAGTTTTGTGTCCCCTCCCCCAGAAACATTCCATCCTTATTCAAGATTTGTTTTATGAGATGGCAACTAGGGTTTCAACCAATAAGAATTTCTTGAAGAAGGATCTCAGTTAATCAGATGAGCTTGCTCAAGTTAGAGAACAGGGAAAACCAGGTTGGAAATGATTTTAGCCAACCTTCCATCCCTTCAGTCCCTAGAGCTCATTTTCTTTATCCTTGTGGACTTTTAAAATGCTGCCTCTATCATTCACTATGGCTTTAGCATCTGTACTCACTTTTACTGTACTGTTTTCAGGTTGCAAACCATTTGTGGTCAGAGCCCTCAATGCCCCACAGGAGGTAGACCTCCCTTCAGGGTAGACGCTTTTGAGATCAGGTGCTAGGGACAAAATTACTATGGCATCATGTATAGATCTTTGAGGGCTGAAATACCAACTAAACCTTTAGGCAAATGTGAAAAAGTGCTTTCTGGGATTTTTGACCACAAATTTCTTCCTTGGTCTTTCTAACTTTCAGGTTAGAAAGACCAAGTTTTGGGGAAAATCTGAAATTCTACCCAGTCCAGAGAGAGATAGAGGAGTAAGTGGAGGTTTGATCTTAGAATGCACCAGTTTCTTGCCTTGTCAGGAGTCCTGAGATCCTTTCAAGACAGTACTTCCTATAGTATCTATCAGCCAATTGGAATTGGCAGTTGTTTGAAGATCTTTATTTTAAAATGTGGGCACATTTTTATTAAAAAGTGGACAAATACTGCATAATAGAGTGTCATAAATAAACTGAAAAAATCCAGTAAAAGACTTCAACACACTTGACCAAGCAGAAGAAAGAGCTGGTAAGCCTGAAGAGACCATTTGAAATGATCCACAAGATAACTCCTGAGAATGAAAAAAAAGAAAAAAAAATGAAAAAAAGAACCCATGAGAGCTGAGAGATATCATCTCTTACATAATCTATATCCCAGAAGAGAAAGAAACAGGGATAGAAACCCATTAAAAAATAAGGACTGAAAATTTCTCAAATCTCATAAGTTGTGAATATGCAGATATAAGAAGCTGTGTGCAAAATGCAAGGTGGAAGCCAAACTGGTTTAAATAATTTAAAATGGAAGGAAGAAGGAAGAAAGGAAAGAAAGAAGGAAGGAAGGGAAGAGGTAGGTAGAGAAGAAAGGAAAGAAGCAAAGAAAGGAAGGAAGAAAGAAAGAGAGTGAAAAAGAGTAGGTAATGGTTCACTTAAATTTAAAACCACGTTGTCCCAGGAGCAGGTTTTTGTACCTCATTAAGTTGCCATCTGGTTTTTTTTTTATTCTTTGCATCATCAAAGCAGTGATCACAGGTCCAGGTTTTATGTACCCACCTCCCTAAGGTTTGACTACAACATAAAAGCGAACACCTTATTCTCCAGCTCTTTGGATAAAGGGTTTTGATATGATAGGAAATATCATTTGACTCTTTGGCCAGCAAGGAACACCTGGACCCAAGGATGGAACACACAGACCTAGGTCAGTGAGGAAGGGCAGGAAATCTTCAAAGAGGAAAGATGAATATCTTTACTGGAAGGAGTGTTCATTTCTCCAACATGAAATCAATATGCCTTACCTCATCAAAAATCAATTACTCAGAATGAAGAGCAACTCAGCTCACAGGTATGTGGAAGTGAGAAGAAGGGTGTCTCATTTGGTTTCTTGGAACATTCGGCTGGGAAACTGAGTCCAGGAGTTCATTATGCCTCTGACACAATGGTCTTGGTTCCAGTAGATTTGTTTCTCATTCCTTTTGTTCCCTCTCTCCTTTTGGGTCATCTCCATCCATTCAGGATCCTCCACTATATTCTAAGTCTACTGCCATCTTCCCAAAACTACAGAAAGAGAGAGAGAGAGAGAGAGATAGAGACAGAGAGACAGAGAGAGAGACAGAGACAGAAACAGAGACAAAGACACAGAGAGGCAGAGACAGAGACAGGGACAGACAGACAGAGAGACAGACAGAGACAGACAGAGACAGAGGGAGAGAGGGAGAGAGATAGAGAGACAGAGACAGAGAGACAGAGACAGAGAGACAGAGAGAGGGAAGAAGGGACAGACAGAGAAACAGAGATAGAGAAAGACAGAGAGAGACAGAGACAGACAGACAGAGACAGATGGAGAGAGACAGAGAGACAGAGAGAGAGGGAAGAAGGGATATAGAGAGGGAGAAAGAGAAATAGAGAGTTCCAAACAATATTCAAAATGCCTTAATAGCATCTATTTTTAATAGAGTACATACTATAATCTTGCCACAGAATAAATTCTAGGAGTTCAGGGCAGCAAGGGACATTAGAAAAACTCTACTTCCCTTTATTATTCTCTAATTGGGGTCACTGAGGCCCAAAGAAAAGAATAAATTAACCCAGTGTTAACATTGTCAATGTCAAAGTCAATGTTAATGTCAGAGCTTGCTCCAGGGCCAACAGCTTCTATTTAAGCTCGGCTATAGTTCAGATCCAGAATGCCCTTCAAAGGCTGATGTGTTAAAGGCTCAGTCCTGAAGTGGCACTGTGGCTCAAGTGGTAGAGTGCTCACCTTGAGCTGAAGAGCTGAGGGACAGTGCCCAGGCCCAGAGTTCAAGCCCATGACTAGAAAAATAAAAATAAAAAAAAAGACCGCTGCAATTTTTGGGCTGGGATGTAGCTCAGTGGCAAAGCGCTTGCTTAGCAAGTGCAACATCCTGGGTTCGATCCCC
This sequence comes from Dipodomys ordii, assembly GCF_000151885.1. Lineage (NCBI taxonomy): Eukaryota > Metazoa > Chordata > Mammalia > Rodentia > Heteromyidae > Dipodomys > Dipodomys ordii. The sequence goes on from NW_012267301.1 coordinate 3,998,740, forward strand.
AGTACCAAAAAGGAAAAGACAAAAAAATACAGTTAACGGCTCAGTCCTAAGCTTGGTGCTCTGAAGAGGCAGTGTAAACTTTAAACAGTGGTGTCTAGTGGGAGATCCTAGGCCACTAAGGCGTGGCCCTCCAAGAGGTGCTGTTGTTTTCCTCTTTCTCACTTTTGCCTCTTAGCCTTCTCCTCCTTAATGAACTGTCTAACCACAGGCCCCAGAGGATGGGTCCAAGTGACTGTGGACTGAAAGCTCCAAAGCTAGACCACCAAATAAGCTTTCGTGTGTGTGTGTGTGTGTGTGTGTG
>NW_012267301.1:3999090-4106398 GCF_000151885.1 Dipodomys ordii
GAGAGAGAGAGAGAGAGAGAGAGAGAGAGAGAGACAGACAGACAGACAGTGTGTGTGTGTGTAAGAGAGAGAGAGACAGACAGACAATGTGTGTGTGTGAGAGAGAGAGAGAGAGACAGACAGACAGACAGACAGAGTGTCCTAGGGCTCAAGCTCAGGACCTGGGTACTGTCTCTCAGTTTTTTTGCACAAGGTTACTTGTGACTTGAGCCACAGCTCTACTTCTAGCTTTTTGATAGTTAATTGGAGATAAGAGTCTTACAGACTTACAGAACCGTGATCCTCAGTCTCAGTCTCCTGAAAAGCCAGGATTATAGATGTGAGCAACTGGTGCTGGGCTACCTCTGTCTTTACAAGTTAATTATTCTATTTGCCATAAAACCAAAAACTTGAAAAATTATGAACTGAATCTTTCTTCTTCATTTTGTTCTGAATCCCATCCAGACTGATCTCTATAATCACTGTGGCGACGATGCTACCATCATATATATTTGCGTAATTTCACTTAAAGGATATCATCAGTAGTATTCAAAGCATAAAGATCTGCTGGCCTTTTCCTTCACAGAGAAGATATTGCTTAAGAATTTTATCAAGCTCTCTCTGCTTTTTTCCAGCTCTTTCTCAGCTCTTTCCTTCTCTTCTCTTTCCCAGCTCCCTTCTCTTTCCTAGCTCTCTCTTTCACACCTTTCCCAGATGCTCTCTTTTCTAGCTCTTTTCTCTCTCCCAGCTCTTTCTCTTTCCCAGCTCTCTCTCTTTCCCAGCTCTCTTTCTCAGGCCTTTCCCCACCGCATGGAGGACCAAGATGGCCTGGTGCCAGCCGGAACGATGAATAAATCTACCTCTTACCTGAAAAAAAAAAGAATTTTATCAAGTGTTAAGCCTAGAGATAAAACCTTAATCAAGACAGGCATATTTCCTGTCTTATGGTCATATATTTTAAGTGGGGGAATATTTAATATAGATAAACAAATACACCGTTACTTAAGAGAGTAAGTGCTTTGAAGAATGACCCTGGGTGAGATGGTGGAGGAACGTGCCCCAACCTGCTCCTCCTCAAGTGGGAGGTTAGGACCAAAATGGACGATGCATAAAGCGAGCTGCATACTCTTCCAGACTTACTATTAATAGCACTACTTTTCTTATTTTTGACCTGAGCTGACCCCTGGCTTTGGTCTTATGTAGACAACTTTAAGATCATCATTAAGGCTGCTTGAAAGAAAGAGAGAGAGAGAGAAAGAGAGAGAGACAGAGAGAGAGAGAGAGAGCGCTAGACACAGAATAGGCCACTCCAATCCCCCTAATGAGCTAATGATAAAACACAAATGTCAGTCTAATTCCTAAGGACAAGAGCCAGGGCTGCCTGAAGAGGAAATTATCTTCTCCTTTTCACTAAGTACTCGATAAATAACTCATTGTCTACTTCAGGTTTAGAAAAAAAAAATCCCTTTGGATTTGGACCTGAGCCCACTTCCCATTAGGTAGTGGAAAGAACACAGCTAAGAGGATCAAGAGAAGGGAATCGTGTTTGTGAGCCTTAAGTCTTGCTCTCTGTGACTTGGGACCAACCTTCGTGGGAGACGAAAAGTCTACTGGTCAGCTTGATTAGAAACATAAAATCATTGTCCTACAGCCTACTCGAGGGTCATGGCTGCCCCTTTTAGAAACCAGTCACTCCCACCCAAGACTTCAGTTCTGACATTAGGTCTTGTCTCCTTATTTTAAGACCTCCATTCTCCGAGACTGGGACCTTGCTTACCACCCACTGTCTCCCCTGAGGCTTTGCTCCTGTTACCTACTCTGGGACCTCCCAGAAACTTCATTTTGCCTTTCTGTCTGTGCCTTTGTTCACTGCCTGCCACCAGGCATGCAGTCCCATGTGGGCAGGATATGGGGTAGGCCTGTCTCCCCTTTTCCTGCTGAGCTTTCTCTCCTTAAGCGGACACCCCCAACTACATTTTCTTGGATATCATCTTCTGTTTCCCAGCGAGTTCTTCTGTCACTCAGAGTTTGTTCGCTTCTCCTTGTCCCCAACTTGTGTCATATCTGTATTTTACCTTCCCCTGCTCTAGTTCATGCTGTGGCTAAGTGGCTTCTAGCATTTTCTTTAGCAGTGGAATGTGCTAAGTTTACACAGGAACTCTTTTATGGAAGCCGATGGGAAACATCGCTAGCAATAACACAGCTTACTTAGGGTTTTAAATCTTTTGGACAGAAACACTAGGAAGTGTGGATTCCTCAAAATTTAATACAGTATTTGAATTCAGGTATCTTAGGATTTTCCCCTCGTTTTGTTTTCTAGGTGGACAAAAATTAAGTGACTTCTTGAGCTAATAGAGTAAGACTATAATGTGTTGCCCCAACTGAATGTGCTGTGTCAAATTTGTTTGTGCCACTGTGTAGTGCAATGCCTAGTGCATAGGAGGTGTGTGATCAACTGCAGTGAACAATGAGTCTTCAAGGACATACTGTAGTAACAGTCAGCAGCTGTTCATTGAGGATCTTTTATGTGCTGAGCTTCTGGAACCCAAGGCTGACCAGCCTGCTTCCTTCTAGAGCCTAGACATAAGCAAGACACAGAAGTGAATTATCACATGAGTCTAAAGAAGCTGTGGATCTGGCCCAGGCGACTGAGGAAGGCTCCCTGAGGGTGAGACAATTAAGTGAGAGGAAAGGTAACTACAGCATAGATTGAAGAGAAGGGAGGGGCTCTGCAAGGAGCAGGAAGTCAGCTCTGTAGAGCATGAGAGAGAAAAGGAGAGGGAGGGGTGATTCTGCCCTTCTTGCTTCATTGGACTCCTCCTAAGGCCTTGTCTGGCTTCATCTGGACTGAGGTGTGGCTGAAGCCTGTCCTCCAAAGGCAGTGACCTCAGCCATTCAGCCGCACTCACCTAGGGAGAGGACCGTCTTTCCCTGGAGGCCTGGGCAGGGCAGGGACAGCGTCTCCACCCCATCTGTCAGTGAGGACTAATTCCTCATGCCTTTTCCCTCTTGCCAGCTCCTGGGCTGCTGCCCAAGCTGTTCCTTCTTCCCTAGCTGGCTGTTTCTACCCAGCATTACCTGAAAATCCTTCTCACCCTCTAAAGCAAAGTGAATCCCTCATAGGACCCCTACCTGTACACCTAGGTCCTCTCACTGGTCTATCAATATGTTTGGTCTGCTTCCTATCCTGCAGCAACAGCAGCAAATCATTCATTCCCTGAGATACGTTAGGTCTGCCATCCAGCCCCTCTATCACTGGAACCCTGACTATATACAAGGGGTTGTTGGACACGGCCTCTGCTTTCATGGAGAACCAGATGTATATGGGGGAAACGTTCAGGAAGTGAATAAACAAATGAAATAAGTTTTGGGTGATAAAGGCTAAGAAAAAAAATGGCATGCTTCAAGAGTTTTAGGGTGGGGACAGGTCAGTCAGGGACAGCCTTGCTGAAGAGGTGAAATTTGAGCTGAGTTATGAATGACAAGATGAAGCCAGGCATGAAAAGAACTAGTGGAAGGCCATTCTAGGTCGAGGGGAGAGCATGTGCCAAGATCCTGAGGCAGGGAAACAATCTTAGTGTGTTTAGAAACAACAACAATGGCACAAAGTCCAAGTGTTGGGAATGGAGTGGAGAGAGGAAGTTGTAGGAAGGAACGCAGGAGGTTCCAGGTCAGGTAGGGCTTTGAGGTTCATGGGAGTGGTATGGGTCATCTCATGTGGGGGGAGAAACAGGGAGAGATGAGGACTGACTGGTGCCCATGCATTCCTTCTTGGGTGACATTTGCCTCTTTGGTGACAGATAGGGAGTGAGGTCCTTGGGAACACCACAGAGGACATGCCTTGCCCTGAACTCATCCATTCAAGTGAGAGGTCTGTTTTCCTTATTTGCAGGTTGGGAGATTGTGTCTGTCAGTTTCCTCTAGTCTCTTATAGAAACTTTGTGTGGTCAAAGGTCACTGCTTGCATCATTGGAGAGAGTTTATTAAAAGTATAGATTCTGGGGGCTCATCCCAGCTGTACAGGATCAGAATCTGCATGTCGTACAAATAATCAAAGCACAGAGTAGTAAACTCCCACCGGCCACATTCAGAAGACATAATAAGGTAGGTGCCCATACATGACTTTGGAGTCATCACGTGCATAACTTCATAGATGAGAGCCTTTTAAAATGTACACACATTGCCTGAGATGAAATGCAGGTTCTGATGCACTAGTTTGCAATGGAGCTCTGGATTCCTCCTTTCTTACAAGCTGAAGGTGATGGGGACACTGCTGGTGACTTTGCTAAAGCTTTGTATGATGCTTCCTGTGTTGGTCCGCTCACTTGCCACAGTTGTGAGATGTAGACTTGCATTCAGGACACAGACCAGCCAGAGCTAGCTCTGTGCCCCAGGATAAGTACATGGGCTCATTGCCTCATCTGTTCATGGGGTGGTGGTTACGTCTATGTTAGAGAACTGCTCAAGGGAGTTCAGGACACAAAGCCTGTTCTGGTCTTCACACAGCACCTTAGCATACAGTAGGAGCTCAATAATAGTCAGATTTTGCCTTTTCTGGGATTTGAGTCTAGGTTTTCAGCTTCCAAAGCTGTAGTTATGTCCATCATGTTAGTGGCAATCAGGGGTTGGCTCAGCCAGAAGATCCTAAAATGTTTAGGTATAATTGAATATAGGCACAGTTGGTTGGTGGTGTTTGACCTTGGAAATTTGGTAAGTTTACTTCTCCAACCTAGAAGGATATACACAGAGCTGGTTACGCACTAGAGCTTCTCCTTCTCCAGACGGTTCCAAAACATATAAGCATGTCTTTTGGTCTCTTCGTTTTCTCCCAAGACCATATTCTCAATGCAGTCTTCCTGTTTTAGATAAACAACAGCCTTAACCTCTGACCTCTCAGGCTCAATTGCATTAAACACAGTTCCCTTTACTTCTAGTCTAAGCGTAGCTTCTTACAGGGATGCCCATTTAATAATTGGATTATTATTTAAATCTTAATATGATTTAATATCGACATGGCAATAACCAAATGTGCTTGCCTGTGTGGCCATCTTCAGTCAATCAAAGAGAGAGCAGGAGATGTTTCCTTTCTGTAATCTAATCTTCTGTTCTAGATATGGGCATTTCTGAAAGTACCCCAGATCCTGGGGACAGACTCAGTCTGTAGTTCCTTAATAGAAATAATCGGGGTAGCATGGAATGATTTACAAAGCCATTCATTTTATTTTATGGTCTTGACAACAACATAGAACACATATTGTCTAAATTGTACACAAAATAATTAAGGAGAGTAAATAACTGGCCATTTGTCACTTCTGAGTTCACGACTTTGTGACCCTGCATTCATTTATTTAGCCTATGATTGTTGAACAGCCAGTGTGCTCAGGCTTGGGGCTGTCCTGGTCCTGCACCAATGAGGAAAAGCAGACATGTCCTTGTCTTCACAGAGCCCACATTCTGGAGAGGAAGATGGATGTGAAGCAGATAATCACGCAGATAAATACAAGAGTGCTTCAGGATAAAAGCCAAGAAAGAAAGGCAAGTTCACTTCTTTGAAAGCGGAATAGAGAGAATTTGACAAAAATAGAAGGCTCCTCTGCAGCCACTCAGCTGGGATTTAAAGGATAACTAGAAGAAGTAAACCAATTTTGCTCTAAGAGTACTGTACAGCCAGCTGAAGGTTTGAAAGATATACATATACATACATATATATGTATGTATGTATATACATACATATATATATATGTATGTATATGGTACAGAAACTCCCTTAGCATGATTCCTACTCTGCCTTTTTACCCTAGCCTCATTTTTCTACTTCTCTGGGACATCATTTTTATATTAAATATTTTTTATTATTTTTAAATGGTTGTATAGAGGGATTTCAATTCAACATGTCAGTTCATAAGTACAATGTATCTTGACAAATGTCAAGATCAATGTCAGTCATCTCTTCCATCATTGATTCTCTCCCATCTCTCCCAACCCCACCGGTCCCCTCAAATTACCTGGTTCCATATATATATATATATATATATATATATATATATATAATACTATGACTGTATTTGTCCATCCTTCCTCTTTCCCTTTGTCTGACTGGGGCATCTTTGACAATAGAGATCAGGTAAATAGTAGAGTTATCCCAGAAGACACTGAATAACAAAGAAATTCATCGGAGCTGGTCCTACATGCCATCCTCAAAGGCAATAGGCATGGAAGGCAAAATACAGTGTCTTAAACAGATAGGGTGGTGGATATCGGAAGGGAACTTATTGGGCTTCCAGAGATAGTGATAATATTAGCAGGGTAAGAGCATAGAACTTGGGAGATTTCACAGTAGAAACCCTGTCCTGACCTGCATGTAGGCAGACCTTGTCCTTGCCATCTTACCTTGATTTGTGTTGTTAAATGAAATTTCTGACATACTAGGTCATTTCTCAAGAACCCAGGTTGATTTAGTTCATGATTCTGGAGATTGGGCAGTTCAAGAACATGGCGTTAGAAATAATCTCATGAAAGAAAAAAAACATTTGAATACGTATCTTAGGGTTCATTTCCCTAACATCACCTTATCTGACCTTTTCTGCTTGACTCAGACATACACTAGTTATTGCAAATAAGGGAAACCATGGGACCTATGTTTCTTTGGGCCTGGCCTACTTCACTTAATATACTTTTTTCCAAGCCTTTCCATTTCCTAACAAATGGGGCAATGTCATTCTTTCTGATGGAGGCGTAGAATTCCATTGTGTATATATACCACATTTTCTTGGTCCATTCATCTACTGAGGGGCATCTGGGTTAGTTCCATATCTTAGCTATGGTAAATAATGCTGCAATAAACATAGTCGTGCTGGTAGCTTTAGTGTGGTCTTGTTTGTGATCATTTGGGTAAATGCCCAAATATAACCCCTGCTTTCACTGTATTTGATGTTGTTATAATTTGTGGAGGGTAAGGGGAAAACCAAATCGTTTAAATAGGGATACAGGTGGACCCATTGCAACAATGAGATGTACAAGTCATTATGTTGAAAACGAACTTTACAACTTTGGTGGGGGGCAGGGAGGGTTGGGTGGGGGGCGGGGGGAGGATGGGATGGGAAGGGGAAACAAAGGAGGAGGCAATAATGCTTGACAAGAAATGTACTCATTATCTTACCCATATAATTGTAACCCCTCTGTACAGTATTTTCACAACAACAACAACAAAAGAATATGGTGTTCAGGATTGGGGAGAGCCTCGTGCTATATTGTGACATGGAGGAGGGCTGAACGGTGAAGTTGGAGGTCAAACATTATTGCCACAGAGCCTCACTGCTTGTTAACCTTCTGTTTAGATTTCTCTGTCTTATACTTCATTAGCTCCCTCACTCAGCTTGCAGTCTTTGTATAAGAAATGCTCACCAGGCAACCTCCTGAAGCTGTGTGCTTATGTGACCTTTCCTGATTTTCCTATGGAACTATGCATTCACTCAGTTTTCTGTGGTAGTGATGGACACAGGTTCAAAGTCCCCAGCTTTACTTTGAGAAAATAGGTAATATTCCACATAGATGGTAAGGCTATGATTCTGGGGGGGGGAAGTTATGCAATAAAGATGGTTGGGGTATACCTAGGAGAGCTTTTAGGAAACATGAGAATGATTGAGAAGACTTCTTTGAAGCTGTCAGATCAGGGGAGAATCAAGCTGATAAAAGAGGTAGGACATGGTCCTTCCAGACTGAGGGAAGAGAAAAACAATCAAACACAGAATGAAGAGCAGGGTGGCCAAAGCAGAGCAGGGAAGATTTGTGAGTAGAGCTGAGGAGGTCGGAAGGACTGGATCCTGCCTGCTTTCTCTGACACTCTCCCAGTGCTCAAAGATTTGTTTTTTGACTTTTTCATACTGGTGGGTAACTATGCTTCTTCACATCTGTCACTTAAGCATGGTGCCAGGCACAGAGTGAGGCCTCTGTAAGCATTGACTGAATAAGAGCGGATGGGAGATAGAGATGGAGAGTGTGGAAACATACTCTGGGGGCTGCAGCATGTTTCGGGTAGTCTTTGCTGAGTCAACAGCCTGAATACACTTTTCCTCAAAGAATTCGGGGAGTCATTGGGCATAGGCTCAAAGATAAAAAAAAACAGCTCCCAAAGATGTTCTGTCACTGCCACTGCCTGATATTTATAAATATATATATGTATATGTATGATATATATCATACATACACACACATATATGTGTAAGTGTGTGTGTGTATGTGGGAAAGTGTGTGTGTATGTATTCATGTATCTCAGCATCTCTCCTGGACTGCAGCAGACAAAAGATGTTCTAGAAATAACCTGAGTTAACAAGCAGAAAAGGTCAAAAGCTATGTGCCTATGACCATATAAGATGATGCTAAGCGAAATGAACCCCAAGATAGGGACACAAGTTTTTTTAATATACTATGTGATTTTTTTTGGTTTCTTTTGTATGTTCTTCCCCCATGGTATAACCCCTGTTGTCAGTGTATTTGATTCTGATGCCCCGCATCTTGTATATACATTTTTCTAATTTGGGGAGGGGAAAGGGAATAACAAAATGCTGAAACAAAGATACAGGTTGACGCATTGTGACAATGAGATGTACAAGACCCTATATTGAAAATGAACTTTACAACTTTGGGGCAGGGGTGGAAGGAGGAGTGGGGGAGGTGGGAGGGAAGGGGTGGTAGGGGAAAACCAAAGAAGCGGGTAACAATGCTTGATAGGAAATGTACTCATTACCTTACTCATGTAACTGTAACCCCTCTGTACAGCATCTTTACAATTAAAAATATTAAAAAAACATCAAAAAGCTCCTATAGAAAAAAGAAATGACCTGAGTTGTTGATCAAGACCTAATCAATGTCAAAAATAGAAACTGGAACAGAGTGCAACTGACGTAAGAGGAAAGAAAGATGAAGGCGTGGCATCTCCAGGACTAAAATAGACTGGTAGGACAAGGGCAAGGGACATTGGTGGAGCAAGTACCACAGGGGGATCTGCTTGTTGGGTGCAATGCTGTAGAAAGTCAGACAGACCACACTGGAGAGCAAGGTGGGGTGAGGGGCTGAGTCACTGGCACTAGGAAACCTTGAGCTCCACTCCGTTTTTCCTGCCTGCCCAGTGAAAGGCATTTGCTCAAATCCTGTTCTATTTCAGGAAACACCAGGTGCTTGGTAGGAAGTCCTGCTCTCTACACTCGGAACAAGAGTCCCTTCCTTTGCTTTTGGGAGCTCACATGGCACTGGCCCATGAAAGCACAGGGCTGCTCCACCACTCAAATAAACTAGAACAGTCCAGTCAGCTTGGCAGGCTCAGTAGGCTTCCTGTCCTCAGGCTGGGAAAGACTGCACCTGAGTTGCTCCTACAAAGCATAGGTTCAGTTCTTCTGCAGTACATCCTAGGTTCCCATAGCAACTCCAAAAGGAAGAAGACAAAGTGGCCAGGTTTTACTCACTGCCATATTTCAACCCCTTCTCTCCAGGGGAAGCTATCAGGGTAGGCCTTTCTTCCATTGGTGTCCTGACATGCATCCACTCTCAGTAACCATGATTAAGGCAGACTGGGGCAGGTAAAGTGCAGGTGACTCTGGTATGCTCAGTCTGGTTTACAGGCTCCTGGTTCATGTGGGATGAAGGTTCTGGTGACAGCGTGCACACTGAGGATTTTTTAAGACCACGCACCCCGCCTCCCACATGCCATCACCACATAGCTGGTTATCTGAACACCCTGCTTAAACTTTCCAGGTCTTATTTGGAACCCCCCATGAGATAATTCTGATGCAAGACCCTTTTCTTATTCATAAAGAAATTAATAGATAGACAAACAGCAAAACTAGAAAACTGTGTTTTTTGCCAACTAGAACTATGGTGTCTTATCTGAAAGCAAAGTGGGTCAAGACCAGACCTCAAGAATGGTAACCGCTCATTCAGACATTAGTTGAGTGATCTGCAGACAACTGTAGTAGGGTATATTGGTCTGATGAGCAGGGATTGCTGGGATATTTTCCCACCATTCACTTTGCTATGTTACCTTGGTCATAGGGGCTCACATCCTTTGAATAATGTGATAGTTGAGTTAGATGGTGATGTCCTAAATCCCATGACTATTTGACATTAATGAAAATTGTGCCTGATTGAATTCTCCTTCATTAGGAGGATCAAGGAGAAAGAGCTGTGTATGTAGACTTAATATCCCACCTAGACCTTAAGACCACCTTCTTATGAAGTGAGAACAGGGCTTAGCCTTTCTTGGGCTATGAGTATTTGTCTAGATGAGAATGTAGTCACATTGCTCTCTATGGGTTATTCAGTATTTTTTAATGGCCACCTTTCATTTTTGAGGAGTGATTTCAGTTTTCCATTTATGGCATTGGTATAGGAATTTCTTTTAAAATGTACATGTGGAAATGGATGAGAAAATTTAAAGTGGTGTTGGCATATGACAAAGGCAAATAAAGGTTTTCATTAGGGTGGCCTCTGAGTACCAGCTTCCAGCCCCGAGGCCTGCATGTAAGAGCTTTTGCTCAGAGGTGAGTAGAGAACACACCTTGCTAGTCTCCAGGCTGTCGTAAATGCACACCCCTGCCTGAGGCTATGGGCTGTGGCTTTCTGGCCATGATATCCAAAATGTCTGGTTCAGTTGGTGACACATGTGTGAACCTTAATTAATGATTCTGAAGTAATGGATTCAGGGCTCTGCTGCAGCTTTTTATTTCTCTTTTTAATGTGGGAGAGCAAAAGGAATCCTTGCTCTGTGTGTGTGTGTGTGTGTGTGTGTGTGTGTATGTGTGTGTGTGTGTGTGTGTGTGCTGGTCCTGTGGCTTGAACTCAGGGCCTAGGTGCTATCTTTGAGCTTCTTTTGCTCAAAGTTAACACTCTACCACTTAAACCACAGCTCTACTTGCAGCTTTTTAGTAGTTTATTGGAGATAAGAGTCTCATGATGCTGAGTGTGAGACTCTTATCTCCAATAAAACCACTAGACCACTGGAAGTGACACTGTGCTCAAGTGGTAGAGACCTAGTCTTGCATGCATGAGGCCCTGAGTTCAATTCCTCAGCACCACATAAGCAGAAAAAGCCAGAAGTGGAGCTATGATTCAAGTGGTAGAGTGCTAGCCTTGAGCTGAAGAGCTGAGGGACAGCGCCCCAGGCCTAGAGTTCAAGCCCCACGACCGACAAAAAGAAAAAAAAAAGAGTCTCATGAACTTTCGGGCTGGCTTTGAACCTTGATCCTCAGATCTCAGCCTCCTGAGTAGCTAGAATTACAGGCGTGAGCCACTAGTGTATTTTAATTTCCTGTGGAGTGAGCTTGAAGAGATGGAAATGCACACATATACATACATAAGTGCACACATGCATACACACTTACCCCCTCTTCTCATCTACACACACTTTCATATACACACATACTCACATACACAGACACATACACACAGATACAGACACACAGATACACACACACACACACAGAATGATATGGAATATGTAGCAAGAACTCAGGGTAGTCTTTATGTTCACATTCATTGCTGTGTGACCCTAACAAGGATCTTAGACTTGCTGAGCCTTAGTTTCCACACTTATTAAACCACACACACACACACACACACACACACACACACACACACACACACTATTTTGAATGTTTGCCTAAGGAGAATTTTCATGATGTTATTGATATTTATAGAAAAATGTTTTAAAAAGATAATGGCTCTTGGGCTGGGAAGGTGGCTCAGTGGTAGAGCGCTTGCCTTGCATGCATGAGGCCCTGGGTTCGTTTCCTCAGTACCACATAAGCAAAAAGAAAAAAGCTGAAAGTGGCGCTGTGGCTCAAGAGGTAGAGCACTAGCCTTGAGCTGAAGAGCTGAGGGACAGTGCCCAGGCCCAGAGTTCAGGCCCCATGACCAGACCCAAAAAAAACCAAAAAAGATAATGGCTCTTTACATCTTAAATCTTTTCTGAAATAAAAAGCAAGGTTTAAAAAACTCGCTGGGCGCCAGTGGCTCACGCCTGTAATCCTAGCTACTTAGGAGGCTGAGATCTGAGGATCACAGTTCACAGATAGCCTGAACCACCAGAAAATGTCAAGTGGTTCTGTGGCTCAAGTAGTAGAGTGCTCACCTTGAGCTGAAGAGCTCAGGGACAGCGCCCAAGCCCAGAGTTCAAGTCCCATGACCAACAAAAAAATAAAAAGAAAAAAAAAGAACTAGTAAATAAGGCAAAACTTTGCCTTTTATTTCCAGGTTTTGTTTTAAATCCTTGTTTTCAAATCTTACTGGCTTTCTGTTTTGAATATTTTTAAATTGACTGGCTGTTTGATTCAACTGATGTTTTAAACAAGTTTTGGTGCCGACTGCAGACCTGGTGTGCTTGCTGGGTGGAGTTTGGCGTGCCACCAGCGGCTTTGGCTGGGTGACAGCTTAAACACAGCCAGACAGCTGGTTCTGTGGGAGACTCGCTGGAGGAAGGACTTCACAGAAGCAATGCTCCAGCCCAGGGGAGATGAAGGAGGATGGATTGGTGGAGGCTGCTGGACATGGAACACTGCTGACCCTCCTCCCAGGCCCTGTAGGGTTTCAGGCATGGCAGTGTTGGGGGGCTAGGGTATCAGGAAAACAGAGAGACAGAAAATGGAACCTTCTCATCTCTTCACCTGGTATTTCAGGGGAAGGCCTTGGATGGAAGTAGGGGAGCTGGCTGGGGGTATCTTTCAGTTAAAGGCTCCCCTCTGTTTCTGCCCCTAGCTCCAGCCATTTGTTAGCCTTTCTGAGGTCAAAACACAATCAAAGCTACAGGTGCCAGATGACTTAAGTCTGTAATCCTAGCTACTCAGAAGGCTGAGATCTGAGGATCATGGTATGAAGCCAATCTGGGCATGAAACTGCTATCTCCAATAAATGGCTCAAAAGCTGGAAATGAAGATGTGGTTCAAATGGTAGAGTGTCAACCTTGAGTTAAAAAAGCTCAAGGATAGTGCCCAGGCCCTGAGTTAAGCCCCAGGACTGGCACAGATACAAAAATAACCAAACAAGAAAACAAACAAAAACCCACACAAAGGAAATGTAAATGAATGTAGAATTCTGTGCAATGTAACCAAAGACTGTCTGTCTAGTGATTTGGCAGCATAAGCAATTATCACAGAAAGAGGGATGTGATACGAATGCCATACTGATGAGTGAAGATAGTGTGGTTGAATATTGAAGCTATGTCGTGCCAAGAGGAGGCACTCTAATAATAAAGGATTGCTCTTATTTAACATAGTAACTTGCTCCTGTGTCTTGCAGTATACACTTGTCAAATGAATGAATGATGGAAGTGGCTGAGGAAGTACTGGTGTCCAACGCTAAAGACTAGGGTTGTTGAATTGTGGTATCAAAATAGAGCTGTGTGGGCTCAGAGACCTTGCTTCAGATCTGCCCTCTATAAGTCTAGCTGATGGCCTGTAAGGCAGGGTGGCCTTGACTGGATATCTGTGCAGGCTGAGTTTTTACCCCACCCTTCTCTTTGCACATCATTGGCAGAAGTTAAGAGTCTGCCTCAAATGAAGCAAACATGCCTTCAGATTCTAGATTTTTTTTGGTCGGTCAGGGGTTTGAACTCTGGACCTGGGTGCTGTCCCTCAGCTCTTCAGCTCAAGACTAGTGCTCTACCACTTGAGCCACAGTGCCACTTCCGGCTTTTTTCTGCTTACGTGGTGCTGAGGAATTGAACCCAGGGCCTCATGCATGCAAGGCAACCGCTCTACTACTGAGCCACCTTCCCAGCCAAGATTCTAGATTTTTTTTTTCAGCAGCAAAAATGCTAGAAAATAGGGCTGAACCTGGGAATGATACAGCCTGGCTTTTTTATGAGCTATTTGGCATGCATAGTTAGAGTTTTTGAGGTTTGGCATGAGGGCCATTTATCTTGATCTGGTGGAACTTAAGAAGAGATAAGGTCTTTGAGTATGTGTCATCTCCATTTTTCCCTCCTGACCAAAGAATATGTGTAAACAAAGCTGCCCAAACCCAAAACTTTACTATGTCTAATTAGATTTGAGAGGGCACCATTTAGAACATAGAAATAGAGACATGGATAAAATCCACACAAGTCTTTCAGAGTCAGGCTTTGGCTCTCAGCTATTTCTTGATAGGCAGTCTTGTAGAGGCGATTGGTAAAATCTCCTGAAGTTCTTCAGGTAAATCCGTGATTCCATGGAAAAGGAACGTTGGAGGTAATTTCATTGGCAAGCATACTGTAGAGGGTCTAACACTGGGCAGGAACATGCATTGTATGGAGTTAAAGGCCTTCATGCTAATAGAGGGCTTCCTTTGTGCTAAGACCTTTGTGTGGACTGTTGTTGTCAGTCCTCTGAATAACTCTGTAGCAGGTGTACACTAGTGGTTGTTGTTTGTGGTTCCAGTAGCCACTCCCACCAGCCCCTGCCCCTGGATTCCTCTAGAAGTCTCACTCTCAGTGTATGTGGTTTTATTTTGCAAGCCAACCAGGATTTCTTCTCCTCCCCTGATAGTGGCAGAAGCTTCCTTCAAACCACTGTGGGAAGGGAAATTCTTATTAGAATCTTTCTCCTAGGACTTAGAATCCTGAATTTGCCACAAAGCAGAAGAAATCCCCAGGACTTATTGATTTCAACACTGGCTTCTAGATAGAACACCCAGCAACTTCTGCTGCCTGTTTTCAGTTTGTTTTAAGTCTTATTTTCTCTCGTGAGAGTGATTCTATCCTCATTCAATATGTTTGTTTTTAGTTACTAGTCTTTGAGTGGTTTCCCAGTTCAAGTCTATATTATTCCCAATGCTTTTCAATTTAGCCATTATGTAAACTTGGAGCCTCCTTGTTTAGTTCAAGGCTTGAGAGACTAAAAGGTGCTGATCCTGAGAGTTAGGATGAATGATTCATTCCTTGTGTATCCTTTCAGAGCTGGTGAGCATTCGTACCTTAGAAGAACTGTCTGCCACCAGTCAAGGGCAGATGTGAGTGCTTTGGACATTGAGATCAGCTGATTCAGCACTTCCCTTAACTCACAGCTGCTCAACTCTCCCTGGCTTGAGCTGCCCATCTGTTCATGAGGCCATCCTCAAGATCTTAGCATTGTGGTTCATGACTGCCCTTCTAGATAGGCAGTATGCAGAGGGAGGAGGATTTCTAGTTCAAGCCAGGGCAGACAGCAAGACCCTAGCTCAAAAATCAGATAAGAACACAGACTCAGGACATGGCTTAAGTTTCTAGAAGAAATCTCCAGCCCATACCAGAGAAACCTGAACTTGAGTGATGACATGAAGAAAATATGGAGCTTGTTTCTTTTCTAATGGTTTTGTCCTGTTGAGAGTTCTCTGGAGGTGATTTAGATAATGCTTATGCATTGGTCACGTGACAGCTTTGAGAAACGTCACCAATTTCAGAAGGAATGATGAGAAATGTTCCCCTATCACCACTCAGCAAGTAAAAACATATTTATATTAAAGCAGCTAAAAAATAGTGCTTCCTTCATGGTACTCAATCAAGTCATTCATTCAAATTGTGTGAAAAACTCAATATGACACTCACTACAGCTATTTATTTATTTAAACTTATTTTTCATGATCTTTAGTTAGACAACATGTCAATTTTTTTTACTATGATTCATGTTGATCAATGTTATTCCTTCTAGCTGTTTATGCATGTGTGTTTTGTATGTATGTATGTATGTATTTGCTGCTCCTAGGGCTTGAACTCAGGACCTGGGCATTATCCTTGAGTTTTTTATTTTTATGTGCTGATTTATTTGGTTCTTCATAATAATCTCAAATTAATAGAACATATGCATACAGATACTTTTTATTTATGCAGTTCACTCTAGGCTAGCACTGTACTACTTGAACCATAGCTCAAGGAAAGAGTCTCATGGACTCTATTGCTTCCTTCAAGCTATCTAGTGTGGTCTTTCTTTTTACATAGTCACAGTAGCTTCTAGTAAAGGAATTTTCAGATTAAAAAAATCAATAGAAGCTGGGCGCTGATGGTTCATGCCTATAATCCTAGCTACTCAGAAGGCTGAGATCTGAAGATCACGGTTCAAAACCAGCCTGGGCAGGAAAGTCTATGAAACTTTTATCTCCAATAAACCACCAGAAAACTAGAAGTGGCACTGTGGCTCAAGTGGAAGAGTGCTCGCCTTGTGCTGAAGAGCTGAGGGCATAGTGTTCAGGCCCAGACAGAGTTCAAGCCCCATGACCGAGGAAAAAAAAAATCAATGGAGTACATTTTTTGAGATATACTTTTAGGTAGGGCTATAATGTACAAAGCAGTGAGATCCAGGTGTTCTATTGAAGTAATTAACCTATGACATCCTTTTTAATCTCCTACCTGGGTCTCTGAGACAGTTCTAGAGAATTATTAGGGGCAACTAGCTGCTAGCCCATTGTGTGTGAACATGTGTGCATGAACAAGTGTGCATGTATACACAAACATACATGTATGCATGTGTGTGCATGCACGTGTGCCTGTTTTGCTAGTCCTGGGACTTAAACTCAGGGAGTGGGCACTCTCCCTGAACTTTTCTGCTCAAGGCTGGTGCTCTACCCTTGAGCCAGACCTCCAGTTCTGGCTTTTTTGGTAGTTTAGTGGCAATAAAAATCTCTCAGACTTTCCTGCCTAGGCTGGCTTTGAATGCCGTGATCTGCAGATCTCAGCTTCCTGAGTTGCTAGGATTACAGTTGTGAGTCACTGCCCATTGCCTAATTTCAAGTGACTTGGATCAGTAAATAGGGAGATGACCAAATGTGTAAGGAAGTTTTCTCTCTTAGCCTACTTCTTCCCTTGCTCTAATACATATATATTTATGTACATATATATGTATGCACACATGTATATGTACATATGTATAGCCCAGAGAATCAAATATATATATATATATATATATATATATATATATATATATATATATATATATATATATGGCCTACAGAACCAAGAGCATGCCTTTCAGTGATCTTCAGCGGTGAGGACCTTAAGTAGGTGCATGAACATAGAAGTCTTTACCAGAAAGTCAAGAATGTGGGTTGAAAGTCTTCAGCAGAAGAAGCAGATATGGAAGTGATTTGGCAGAGTAGGCTGTGCCTGGGGTAGGCTGGCACTGGAGCCTGGAGGTCCTGGCAGTGCTGAGGGTCTAAAGGTGGAGCATGCCTAGGAAGATCTGAAGGTGGAGCACATGTTTAACTCTAAGGATCCAGACAAATAGCAGCACAGAAGGCAAGGCAGAGAGCTGAGCCAGTGACAGGAGCTCCAGGCAAATAGTCAGGGCTCTGTCAGTTACCAGAATAGATGGGAGGGGCAGAGAAGCCAGCCAACAGGTGAGGTTTCAGCTAAGAGACAGCCAAGGACAGGGTGTCACAGGTGAGCTATTTAAAGCCCGGGGCATCTTGGTGGTTCCTTGCTTCTTTGGAGCAGGGCTGGACACAGATTCTTAAGGGCCTAGTCCCTAGAGGATATCTGCTTAGAGTCCTTTTGCTTTGTGTCTTTACTGTGGCCTGTGCTGCTAGGGATTTCCCTGCTAGGGATTTTGATTACTTTGTCTTGGGATCTGCATATGTAAGTTCAAGATATCATGGGTAGAAAATGTGAATACAAGCCAATGTTGACCCTGTACTGAATATACATATATATGTATATGTAGATATGCATATATATACTTGGAATACATAGAAATAAATCTTATTGTTTGCTAAACAATACATTATGCCAGCCACTTACATAGCATCTGTGTATTGCACATTTTTTTCTTCTTCCTTTTTTTCTTTCTGCCTGTCTTGGGGTTTGAACTCAGAGCCTGGGCGCTGTCCCTAAGCTTCTTTTGCGCAAGGCTAGCATTCTACCACTTGAGCCACAGCACCACTTCTGATTTTTTCTGTTTATGTGGTGCTGAGGAATCAAACCCTGGGCTTCATGCATGTTAGCAAGCACTCCACCGCTGAACCACATGCCCAGCTCCTGTATTAGGTATTTTTAGGTCACCAAGAAAGGATATGTGGAGGTTATAGGCAAACATTACACCATTTTATATAAGAGATTTGAGGATCTGAAGAGTTTATTATATGCCATGGACTTGGTTCCAACACCTTCATGAATACCACAGGATGAGTGTACTCAGTACTGGACTTTTGTGTTAGTGTCTGGGTCCAAGAAAGCCAGAAACTGGTGAAGTTGATGTGGCTGTGGTTTTATGATTCACAAATTACATGATCCCATTGCTCCTCTGAGATATGTTGGAAAGGTCTGTATGATGAGCTTTACATAACACCTGGGGACCTAGAGCCTGCTTTTTATCATCACTGCTTGCAGAAAGTGGAGACTAATGAGGCAGGAAGATAAACTGTGGGCACAGTCTTGCTGTCATTATGCACATGAGCTAATGAAGTCTTTGTGTGAATGGCCTTCCTTGTCTGCCCAACCATGAGGCAGGACAACACAGCTACACATTCCATTAGCAGTATGTCAGCCTGTGGGGCACGAAGTTTCCTGGATCAAGCCACTCGCGGTGTCATGTGTATTTGGTTGTCTTAGCACATTGCTCAGGAAGGATGATCTCCTGGGCCAGAGGTCACACCCTAGTTGCTCCCAAGCTGTGCTGGTTTACTATTTGGTTTCACCAGATTTAAACATTTTTGAATCAATTGCTACCGTTTAACAATGAGAAGATGTCATAACCAGCTGTGTTTCTGGTTTCCTTGAAAAAAACGGCAGGATCTGATCTCATGGGTGTTTGCAACGGTTGCCTTTCCATGAGTCACAGCTCCACAGGCTCTGGTCCACTCCCACTTTGCTTTATCATATTACTTTTCTGGATTTATGAACAGCAGAGTCTGAGTCCTGTCTCCTAAGCATTTGTCGTATGTAACTTGCTAGGTAGAACAGGGCCTGGCAAACTACCACTTGTGTGGGCCAAATCCTGCTCCTTACCTGTTTTCATAAAAAGCTGTCTTCAACTGCAGCTTCAAGCTCTTGACATTTGATGGCTGCATTCCTACTCAGTGTGAAGTGGCTGGGACCAAGACTATATATTGCCTAAACATCTGAATGTATTTGCCACCTTGCCCTTTCCAAAAAATAAAGTCGCTGATCCATGGCAAGAAGAAGGGCATTTGACTATTAAATGGCCTGTCAAAGTGTTTTCTAGACAGAAATTTTCTTTGACCACAGCAGCCTTTGTTTAGCTTCATTTTCTTTCCCTCTAGCCATTGCTTGTAACCTACTAAAATGAAAGGGGAAGTGTATAATAGTAGATCTCCAGGCCTGGGATATCAAAGGGTTATGTAATGTTAACTTTACAATCAGGCCACAGGCACTTGGATTTCTTTATTTTCTACTCACAAGCCACATCCATGGGGAAAGAACAGAGCTACCTACCATTATTGACTTCCTGTATTTCTGAGCTTACCTCTAACCCATGGGCTTTGGCTTGTGCTTGACCTTATTGTCTGTTTGTGTAGTGGGCGTGGTTCCATCTTTTACTAGTGTTCCTGCATCTTTTCTTTTTCTTTTTTTTTCTTTCTGTGGCAAAAGTAACTGCCTCTTAAAATTTCTTTCTTTTTTTTAAAATTTATTTTATTTTATTTGTGAACATACTGTACAGAGGGGTTACAATTACATGGGCAGGATAATGCGTACATTTCTTACCAAGCATTGCAGCCTCCTCCTTTGTTTATCCTTCACATCCCTTCCCAGCCTCCCCCCTCCCCCCCAGTCCTGCATCTTTTCTTACATTTCTTTCTCATGACTGTCCTGCAAGATGGGGTTTGCCCATTCCTCTCCTTCCTCTTATAGAGGAAGTAATAGTGATGAAAATGCCAGCACCTTGTTTTTTTCTTGTCTCGTGCAGTGGCTAGAGGTGTTCACATGGCCTTGTTTTAGACAATGTCCAAAAAGGGAGCCGTTAATTTTTTATTTTTTGAGTATTTTTTTTATTATCAGTAAGTAGTTATACAAAAGAGTTGCTTTTGAGCCGAACAGTGCTTTTTGAGCACTGAGAAGGAGGCATGGTGACTCAGTTCCTTGGGGACATCCTAAGCCTGGAACCATCTCTGTTCAGATAGGACTTGCTAACAAAAGCTTCTTATTAAAGCTACTTTGTACGAGGTATTCTGTTACTATGCAGCCAGAAGCATTTTAATGATAAGGCTCCATTGCCTCCATTTTCCATAATGTTTGAAGATCTGGCAAAAATGTGGATAGTTCTCGATATGAGGTCCTGATTTCAGTTCTTATTCAATTCTCATAATAAATTTTATGTGACCATAATCCTAACAGACATTTCCAAGCTGCTTCTGCTCAAAATCATTGATTCTTTACTTGGTTCCACAAATACATGCCCTTGGTTTTAAGTCAGGCTAAATTAAATTGATTGATGGCTTGGCAACTTTTAGCAGTGCCACCTTTGGAAAGGATTTTCCCATCTTTGAGCTCTAGTATTCTCTTCTGTAAAATGAGATAATCGAGACAGAACCCATGTGGTTGTCTTAGAATTTAATATTCCAATGAGATACAGATATCAGTATCTAACCAAGTACCTGGTACTAAGAGATCATCTAGTACCTGATAGATCTTGCACTTAGTGATGTTGCTTTCTTATTCCTATGATCACTATGTGTGAAGAGGTTAATGGGCTGCAATATCTGGAGAAGGCCCTGCAGGATGAAATCAAGTAGATGAAATCTTGGGGCTTTTAGGAAGAAGAGATGGAGCCTATGAGCAAGAGAGCAAGCTGATAGCCCAATTTGTGGTCTTAGTCATTCCCTGCCCCCCACCCCGCTGTCTCTCTGGGCTTCTGTTTCCCCCACTGTAAAGCGTGTGTGCTATCTGAGAGGATCTAGCGCTTTTCCCAACTCAGACAGACTGCATTGTAATAATCTACCAAACATACGAGCTTGCATTCTGCCTGGGACTCTGTAAAACCCTAAAAGACCACTTGCCGGCCCTGAGGTTCTGATTCTGTGCAGTCTCAAGAATCAGCTAAAACTGCCCCACACATTTTTATCCAGTCTGGCCAGTGCCCAGTGCCCAGCAAGAGGCAGATGGTCAGTAATGTCTCCTGAATGAGTTCCACTGAGTGAAAGAGTGGCACTTGTGAACTCTGAAGGTCAGGCTGGTTTGGTTTCTTGTAGTAAAAATATTTAGAATATGACCATGATTACAGTTTTTAGCAGGAGCAAGTCATTTACTCCTGGCCATGGCCTTGTACCTAAGCAAACTGAGCCAGCACCAGAATAAACCACACTGAACTGCCAGACTCGAAGTCAAAGGGGAACCAACTTTCCACCGAGCTGTGAGCCAGTCACATCTGACTGGCTCAGTTCTTTTTTTTAAAAAAAATATTTTTAAGTAGTGTACAAAGAGGTCACAATTCCATAAGTCAGGTTACAAGTGCAATGCATCTTGTCAGAGTTTCCCTTTCATTATTCTCTCCATTTTCCTCTCCCATCCCTAACCTCAAGGTGTGTTGTTCAATTTTTACATACTGTACATTAAACATGATGGCTTTCTTTATTTAAAAAGTGTAAACAATTCAGTTTCTAGTAAGCTTGATCAAATCAAATGCTTCCATTTTTATTTTTCTAAAACTGTACTGGAACAAAATTAGACCCTAACTAATCCTTGTTTATAATTTTGCTCAAAATAACTGGCAGTAAGTAGCTACAAAATGCTAAGTGCATGAGCGAATCTAGTCCTCATATAATCTAGTCCTCATACAATCATAGTTGGTACTATGTGAATTCTTATTTTACAAATGATGGAAGTTCCAGAGCTAAGTAACTTTGGCCAAGGTTGCATGGCTTGTTAGAAGGTGAGTGGGTTGGTAAATTCAGGTCCATCTGTTGCCCCAGCTGATGCTCTTGGCAATCTAGGTCTCCCTGGTCCTCAGTGTCCTTCGTGTCCATGACAGCCACAGTTCACAGGGCTGCATTTGGAGGCCATCCCTGTCTTGAGCACCCTCACACGCAAGCTATTTTAACATTGTCTGTATATTATTAGCTCTAGTGTTGAGATGAGGAAGCAGATCTTCTGCATGATTAAGTACACTGCCTTTAGACTGTGGGCGGTAGAGCTGGACTGTGCATGTAGAATGGCAGAGAGAAAATTCTCCAGGGCAACAAAGGAGGAGGGACTTTCCCAAGGTCACTCAGTGATCCACACATGGACCCAGAGCAGAGCTCCACAGACCTTTCAGTGCTGCTGGGCTGGAGTAGAAGGAGGCTGCAGTCATGCTGTGTGTGTGTGGAGAGATGACTGCTTTTCTACCATGGGACACAGAGCTCACCAGGGCACATATGTTGGAGTTACACAGACCTGTGTTCCAATCACAGCTTCATCCCTAACTTGCTGCTGACCTTGGGGAAAAGACTTCCTCCTTCTGAGTTTCTGCTTTTTAATTCTGCAGAATGGGACAATAAGCATGCCTGTCAGAGTAGCTGTTAATGGTGTTATTATTACTGAAATGACCCAGTGGCTGAAAGAGGTTTGAGAACACTACTTCACACAAAGACAAAATATAAAAAAATTAAGAGCCCTTGGCTATTCATACATATGCATCTAAGTTTGAACACAAATTCATCATTGAATTTTCGTTTCAGTATATATTGTGGGCATTTAATATTTATTGTTATTCTTTTCATAACTTAAGATCTTCATTTAGTGATATAATTTATAAGTATTTTCTCTATAAATCTGACATTAGAACACAAATGTAAATACTTTTAGTGAGAATTTGCAACTCTTTCATGTTTTAACATAGTTTTCTATTTGCTTTTATTTCAGGTACCAGAATTATAAAAGAAGTAATGTATTTTACTGGTAGTGTTTTAAGGCTTAAGTGTTCATTCACCTTATTAATAAAATAAAAAGGTCACTTGAAATCTACTCCACAATGACTGACAAATGGTGATGAGTGGAGATCCAGAAGTCGAAGAGTGTCTGAGACTCCACACAAGGCATACATGCACTAGGCCCCCACCCACATACACATACCTGAGACTGCATGCACATGTCCCCATAACATAGAATGCTTCCATACATGCACACCTGTAGACAATACATACATGTACAGCCTGCATGCACATGCACATGCATGCATATACAGCAGTCTGTCACACATGTGCTCATAACATACACACAAGTGTGTACGCACATATGTGTGCACATACATATCGCATGTGCAAATGTGTACACTGCCCCCTCCTTTGTCTAGCTAACACTGTTTACTATTCAGTTCTCAGTCTGATGGTCACAGGGAAGCCACCATACACCTGCTGCAAATAGTAAGGCTCATGAGTCAGTTTTCTCCCTGGCCAGATGACAGTAGTAAGCAGATACCTGATAAGCATAAAGGGGCCAGAGGACAGCAGGTGGATGAAAATGGCAGACACAAGCAGAGTGGTAAAAAGTGCACCGTTTAAGGCTAAAGCTATGTGTTTTCACTCATTCACTTATTTAAGAGATAGCTTTAGGCACCTTCTAAGTGGGAGGTGCTTTGTTATGGCTGTGGATACAAGACAAAGTAACATAGACTTAGTCTAACTTCTGGGTGCTCACGTCTAGCTGCAGAGATAGATAAGGAAATGGACAATCAATGAACAGCACAATCAGCGCTCCAGTGGGGATGTCCTAAAGAGCCATTCTGTGGCAGACAGAAGGGTTTCTAGAGAACAGAAACTCGGGGTGGGGGTGAGCAGCAGCAGCTAGCCAAACTGGGGAGCTGCATGAGAAGTTAGTAAGCAGCGAAGCCCCAAGGTGGAGAAACCACAACACACTGGGAGACATGGCAGGAGTTCTGTGGAGGCAGGGAAAGGACAGTCCAGATGGATGCCTAACTCAGCCACGTATACTCCATAGCACCAGGCAATGGTGATGGACGTCAGCTGGAAGTACCCACAGGCAGAGAGAGCACAGGTCTGCTGGGAGCTGGGAGCTTGGTTGGAGGCAGGAAACTTGACTCCTGTATACCTGGGTACAAGGGATGTGGGAAAATGGAGCCTAGCCATTTTCTGGACCTATTGTCTCCATCTCTGGCCACACTAGGAGAGCCTTGCCCCTCAAGTCTCTCATGCATTTTGGTGCCTCTGCCATTCTCTTGTGCTGCAATGTGCCTTGCATACCGAGGCCATCATTTTCTGCCAATACACCGGGGCTGTGTCACTATGGCTTAATTGTGTTACCTCTCTGACCCTCAATTTCCATGCATAGGGGAAACGGATGGGGTTAATGGTACATCACCTCCTCAGCCTCACTGTCAAGCTCACTACATGCTTTCTTGCCTAAAATTACTCTTGTTTTTATTCCCCTCCCTTTCCAGTCCCTCCTCACTTTTGCCATACCAATTCCTCCTCATCTTTCAAACTCATGTTAAGCTTGGATCACATTATTCCTTTAGGGAAACCTTCCTGAAGACTGTCCATCACTTCTTATATTCTGTGCATGCCTTCTCATGCTCATCAAGGTGTAGCCCACCTTTGTGTGACTATAAAATGCCCCGCTTTCTCTCTAGAATATGAGCACTATGAAGGGATATCTGACTTACTCTTGAGGATGTCCTTTTACCTGGAGCTCTCCTGGACATATATTAGGCTCAAGGTAATTGGTTATGAGTTAACAAGAGACCATATTAATTATACGCAAGCCGGACCAATAAACTTACTAAACACGATTTTCAAGGAGCATCACAAAAGGAACATGACATATCCTGGTCACTAGAGGGCGATGTGCAGCCATAAAGTTGGGTAGCCTCAGAGACCCCAGCCCCTTAGTGAGAATGGAATGTCTAGTATATTCAGTCACTTTGTATTTTATCCAATCCAAATCAAGGCTCACTGAATATAATTTAAAAACAAGTTGACTGTTGGGAGTGAAAGGCTTGCCACAGCCTGGTAGTGAAATCCTGATATTGAGGATTGGTCCTGGGGCTTGAAGTCAAGGCCTCTGGCTCTTGATTGGCTGTTTTGCTCAAGACTGCTGGTTCTCAAAGCCACATCTCTACTTCCTGTTTTTAAGTGATTATTTGGAGATAAAAGTCTCATAGACTTTTCTGTCCAGGCTGGCTTCAAATCTCAATCCTCAGATTCCAGCCTCCTGAGTAATTAGGTTTATGGGTATGAGCCATTGATGCCTGGCTAACATTCTTATTTTCTATCATGTAGGAAAACACTGTGACTTCTATATACATATTTTTTGACTTCCACTGTGTGCTGGTCACTGCACTTGGTGCTAGAAATTCTGATGCACAGAACAGGTGTGTCTGTCTCGTATAGTCTACCCTATAGTTCACATGATTAGCATGAAGGAGAAAGGCAGACAGCTCTTAATGGGGACACTTGATTCATTCACAAGCTCACTTTGGAGGAAGAGCCATTTAGCAGCAACCTGGAAGTTGAGCAGGATTGGCAGTCTGCCCTTGATCCCATCTGGCATGATGGCGTATGGGAGAGCCCTCTCCTCTCTTTGGCCTCCGGTTTCTTCATCAATGTCATTGTATACCTTCTGTTAGGAAAGGCTGATGTCTTAGGTGGCAAAAGTCACCAATGTGTAGGGTTTGCAGTTGCTGTCACAGGAATCTGTGTCCCAACTCCTAAGAAAGGAGTTTCCACATTGATAAGAAATGAGCCAGGAAGTGAGCCTTCACGCTTTACAGAAAGGTGCTGGAAATTTTGTTCCAGACATAGGAATAGTGCAGTTTAGAGACTTCAATAATGCAGGGACTCCCAAATTATGATGTATGGATTGCCTGCACCCATTTATAGATCACGGGCTTCAGCGCCAGAGACAATGCTGAGGCAGTTCTGGAGAAGATCCCAGGAATCTGTATATTAACTCACAGGTGACTGTGCCCATTGCAGATGGAACCATGACCCTGGATCTTTGACTTGTGTCTATTCCAGAAAAGCTGTAGCTCACCTGTGTATTTTATAATTCAAGTCATAGCTTAAATCCTCTTAGGGGGTCTCAGTTTAAAGGTGTTCTCCCCAGTGGAGTTGTCTGTTTGGATGTTAATTTTTCTAAATGAAGGATTCACTTCCATCATGTCTGCTTTACAGGTGCATTAATTTAAAACTTGAACTTAAAACATCTAGAATTTGAAGGCCTGAAGCTTTCATTTCCAGAGGGTGAGGAGAGGGGGAAGATGTGTGGCAGGAGGAGTAAAGAATTAGATTTCAAAGCGTAGAGTGAAGCTCCTTCAGGTTAAAACATTTGTCATCTGACTTCTAATCACTTTCCACCTGGGACAGGTGAGTGCTGGCACAGTGTCCCCTCAAGCTAAAAGCCTGAGGCCCTTGAATTTGCTATTTCTGAAGGAGCTGAGCATCCATCACTTCTGCTCATACTGCTCACGTGTATAGCCAGGAATACTCTGATCCCTTCACTAAGCTGGAAAAAAAGACTCAGACAGGAAATGCCTTGCCTCATAAAACATCTTAGCCCTTGACAAGGAATATTTCATTCAGAACTTCATCTTCTTAACCTACTGTTCCGGTCTCCTTTATTGTCTATGATTGTCTTATTGATGAGACAGTCACAGAAGGTGACCAAGCTTTCCCAGAATAGACCCAAGGCCAGAGATCTACAGAACTACAGATACTTGCAGCAATGTGATCAGAGCGCGTGGCAATAGAGAGAGTTAACAACAGAGATGTCCCAGTAGGCTTTTACTTATCACAGCATGGCCAGAAATCTCTGGGGAGACACAGGAGATAATGACAACCAGGTCTTCATCAGGCAAGGTAAACAAGCAACTATGACAGGTGCCTTTATGCTTGGTATCTATTACAAGTCATGCCAAATCAGTGGCACAGATTGTTGGCTCTGAGTCTGACTGGATTTAGGATCTGGAGGCTGCATGAGACTTTTATGGACTGGAAAGAGAAAATAAAACCAACAGGGATATGAGATTGGTATTCATGCAAGCCAGGTGACATGAAGAAAAGGAGGGAAAAGAGGTTCTATGAAATGTATGAGAGACATAGCTTCTAATAGAATTCTTTCTATGCTCTTGGCTTTTGCTGACATGTATGCTCCAATGAGGTATAAGTATTAATCACTCCAGTTCCTTGGATTCCTGCCAGATCTCCTTAAAGATTAAGGCAGACAGAACGTTTCCATATTACTGGGAGGAGACTAAGGTTCAGAGCTTGGTACTCAGTAGCATGGCTGGGAGAAAGCCTGGGTCTTTGTGCTCTATGCCAAATACTATTACCTTAGTACGTTTTTGCATTGAACCTTGTTAGATAACGTTTTCTACAGGGAGAATTTATGAAATAAAAACATAGCAGATGCACTCTCTTGGAGTCGCTCTCTTCTTGAGTCCCCTCCCCCCACCATGGAACTCTAATTAGAAGCCACTGCAGATTTTGTGGAAGTTTTTGATCTAGGTTACCCAGAGCCACTGTGGCTCTTTGGCAGAAGAAAGGAGCCATTGACTTCTTGCAATAAGATGAAGGCTGGGCTTGGGGTTCATTAATCTGATGATACATATAAGAAAGATCAGTCAGAATAGAAATGCTCGCATAAGGAAAGCTCAAAAGGAAGCTGAAAGTTGAAAGAGATAAGGCCTGTGCTGTAAATATCTAATCAGGAATCATGTTCAGTTGATCATAGGACAAGCAGTCGAGCCAGTGTGGGCAGTTGGCCGTGGGCCTGTAGGGGCAGTGACCATGGCATCTTGGACCACTGGGATAACATGGGCCCTGGAGCCAGACAGACTTGAATTCAGGGCCCTAGTCTGCCACAAGAACACTGGACAAGAACACTGAATCTTGATTTTTTTTTAAATTTTTTATTTGAAAACTGGGAATAATAGTGGTTGTGAGAATGAAGTGAAATCAAGCTTGGAAAACACATTAGCACGATCATAAGCACTAAAAAACATGATTCGGTCCTGGTCATTACAATAATTAAAAACCATAAGTGGAATGCTTCGTTCTTTTTGCTTGTCAACATCCATCTCTCCTGCATTTGACACATTCTTCCTTTTCCTTCAGTACTTTTGGGATACCATCTTATGTTTCTTCTGCCTTTCCCATTGAGAGAGAGAGAGAGAGAGGGAGGAGGAGAAAGAGAGAGCGCGAGAGAGAGACAGAGACAGAAACAGACAGAGAGACAGAGAGAGACAGAGACAGAGACAGCGAGAGAGAGAGAGTGAGAGAGAGACAGAGAGACAGACCGAGAGTCAGAGGGACAGAGAGAGACAGAGACAGAGAGAGCAAGCGAGAGAGAGAGAGAAAGAGCGAGAACAATTCAATGACTTGCTGGGTGTCACACAGTGAGTTAGTCACTGGGCTTAGTCATAAAAATGTATTTTATTGTCCCTACATCTTAAGATATGGAAAAGTGATAAGTCAGGCTTGAGCTTCAGGAGACAGTTGATAAATGACTCCCAGCTCCATTTGTGGCTGATTGTCTGATTGGAATCTTGCTGAGACTTTCTTGTTTTCTCATATTAATTTCTCTGTCAAGTCTTCATTTGTGTCTCTGTTGTCTGGCTGTGGTTAGAAGTACTTGCGCTGGTTTGTGGCTGGTGTCACTTTGCTCTCCTGACCTTGGATCTGAACACTGCTGACCTGATTGGTGGAGGGGATAGGACATTTCAAGACTGGATGGTTTTGCTCTACCTCTAATACATGTGGCTAAAGGTCACAGCTCCTGCCAGCCCCCTTCCCCCTGCCCCTGGGCTGTCCACCATACAGGGCTGAGACAATGAGATGGAGAAGTGTAGAAGAAGTCTCGGTTGCAGAAGTGCTTGCTGTCAGCTTCACATGGACTCCCTGCAGCAATCAGAAGGCATGTGCCTACTCACTGCAAACCAGCCTGGTGCTGGGTGCTGACCCTGGGCTTCTGTTTTCTTAACACCTTGGATGGCTCTTTCTTAGAATAAAAAACAAAACGAAACATAAGAACACATGCAGGGCTTCTTTTTTAGTTTTACGATCGTCCTTGGAATAATTGTTATTTCTTTTTCAGTCAGGAGGAAATGAAATCCTGGACCAGTAAAGGAGGCCTGCCCTGGTCATTATACTTGGTGAGTGTGACTGGGACCGGCCTGCAGCAGGTGCATCTTCAGTCGCTCTAGCACCACCATGGTCCCCTGAGCCAAGACGCTACCATAGAGAGCTCTGACAGCTGGAGACTTCCTCATTCACTCCTGTATTTGTCATGCAAATGTCATGCATCCTCATTAGTTTTGATGCTCAATTTTGTTTTACCTCCTTATTATACAGAATAATGGGTTTTAGGATGACATTTATGTATCCTCATGTTTTACCTGGGAGGCAGACATGTAAAGAAAGAGAGGAGGAGGGGAAGAACTAGGACTAGAATATGACTCTTCTAACCCAATGTGGAAAATTAGTTCTCTTCATATAAGTGGAGGTTCTTGTGCCCGTTGCAGCCTTCATTAGAAGATTGGTTTCTTAAAGGACTCAGGCAGTTTGCATTGTTTGTATATCTTCTCAACCCCTTCTAGCTTTATCTGTTCATTTAGTACACATGTACACATGTAGACATGCATATGCACAATGTGCATATGCACACATACACATGTGCCTATACATGTGCGTGCACACACATATTTTAAGGAATTGGCTCAGTTAGTTGTTCGATTAGGGAATTCAAACTCCTTGTGGTAGGCTATGAGACTGGCAACTCTGGAAAGAGTTGATCTTTCAGGTCAATCCGAAGGCTGGCTTCTGGAAGAATCCACTTTCTCAGGGGATTTCAGCCTTTTGTTTTCAGAAGACCTCTAGCTAATTAGATGAGGCTTAGTTATATGATGGATAGAAATGTGTTTTATTCAACAGCGTTTTATTAACTGAGTTAATCATTTATCTAGTCTAGAGAATACCTTCACAGCTCCATACAGATACATTTGACTAACTATCTGGGTACCTAGATTAGCAGATAAAAATAGCCATTATAATAGATAAATATATCATATCTGTCACACACCAATCTTTACTGAGCACTTATTATGGGGCAGACTCCATTGTCTGATTGCATAATTCCTAACTGATCACAGCATCACACCTGAAACCTAGGAGAAATAAATGGTGGCTTCCAATGTGAAGTGTCATCCAGGCAGAAGTCAACAAGGAAGGTTAGCATTGGGTAGACTGGAATGTAAGCCATACTTGCAGGAAGACAAAGAATGTACACTCAACATCTAACTTGGGCCAGTTACTAAATCTTCCATTATTTGTGCCATCATTTATGGCACAAAGCTAAAAATATTACTTGCCTCATCAACACATGGGGTACTTGATAAATATTTGTTGACCAGTGTTAAAGGAATTACCAGTGTCCTGAATTTCAGGACACAGTTTATCCATAGTCCTTCACACAGAGCCTGGCATGCAAGGGTAACATGGTAAAATTGGCTATCTGTGAGTTATGGGTATTTTCCTCCTGACAGAGGCATGCTCCTTGTTGTTGGGACTCAACTCACAGAGACCTCAGAAGAGGCATGTCTTCCAAGAAGTTCTTGCCTCTAAAGGCCCGGACTAAACAGCAGGCTGTGTGGCCTATGTCAGGGGCTGTTTTTTGCTCAATTTCTTGGCATCATCCTGGAGCAGCCAGTTCTCCATTGCTCCTGGAACTTGTTCCCAGAGCTCTGCTTATGATGGGGCTTGGCAGGGAGCAGTCTCTGAAGGCCCAGGTAATGTGGTCTGGAGTTGGGTGAGTCCTGGAGTCTCTGCCAGCACACTCTGCTAATTTGCCATGCTGCCAGATGCCCTGTGGCACAGAGCTCAGCTTGCTGCCTTAGTAGAAAATAGCTCCTATTCTCCCTATGGACACTCTATCAATTAGGCTAATCATCTCTTGTATTAAAACAAATTGCACTATTGATGGGATTAATTGGAGCATGGACATATCAGTACCACAAATCGGTGTTAACAGTTCATCCATCATTAAATAAGGGTTATGGTTGTACTAATGGGGTAGGGCTCGAGCTCTGACAGATACTAACTCTTGGTTCAGTTTCTTAACCTATCTTGTGACTCAGTTTCTTTATCTCTAAGATGGAAATAATGTTAATTTGTCCTTAAGGAAGTTGTTATGATATTTGAATGCATTAATACACATAAAGCCCATGAAGTCATATCTGTACATGGTAAATGATCAATGATCAATAGGTAGTATTGCCACCACTGCCTCCACCATCACCATTACCACCACCACCAACTTTATCACCTCTACCACCACCAGCACCATTTGTATCATTAGTGCTATCTCTATTCTGTGTGCAGAACTCTATTGAGGAAATAGCAATGAACCCTACAAATATTGTCTCTGACTGTAGTAAGTTTATGTACTTGTCAGCATGAAAAATAAAAGCAGGCAAGAAAATTCAAAGGTCACAGACCAGACTGCAGAATGAGGCAAGTATTCTAGAAAAGCCAGCAGAGTGCACTGGGGTCCTCCCCTTTGGAAGGTGGGTCAGAGATGGCCTCACAGAGCCCACAATGGTTACACTGAATACTGAAGGATGAAAGAGAGGGTAGAAAGGACTAGTGGGGATAAAGGATGGCGTGTTTGCAGGCTTTGAGGCATCCAAGAACATGGCAAAGTCATAAGAATAGGAAAGGCCAACATCACTGGAACTGAGCAAGGGACGCAGTGGCAATCATCAGCACTCAAAAAGCACACCTGTCATGTCAGACCCTGCTCTGGCTGCTTCTCTAGTTACTTACCTAGATCTTCAGGGCAGTGTGAGGAGGACACACTAGCACAGCCAGGTGGGGAAATGTCACAGCTGCTCATGCTGAATTAAGAAGAACTCAAATTAATTATAAAGTCTTAAGCTTGGCATTTTATATACTTTAAAACACAGTCCCAATATAATTTGACAGAATTGTTTGGTTTTATTATATTTTAAAATTAATTTTTCGTATGCAGGTAATAGATAAGCATATGTTCCTTGTACAAATGAGAAATGATATGGTAAATTTAAAGTCCTTCTATTTTATTTTGATCTAGGTGTCTCCTAGAAGTAATCATGAAATTTTTTGTGTTTCTATAAACACGGGCATAAACTTGAGTTGTAATTTAGAAGGTAAATTTAAGTCAAATTCTACTGTTACACAATTTGGTGATTCCCTCCTTTCCTTCAATACTATGTCTTCTATGTTGGCATATGCACATATGTATGTGAATAGATGATACATGTACACATGTACACACATATACACATAAAATTGTAAATTTATCAATCTGTGTAAATTTACACACAGATGTGTGTAAATATATGTGTGCATATGTATCTGTGTCTATATACATTGATAGTACTAGAGTTTGCACTCAGGGCTTCATGTTCACTCTGCTTGCTTGTTAGATTGGTGCTCTGCTGCTAAATCCATATCTCTAGTCCAGCATTTTGCTGAATATTTTGGAGAGTCTGTCACACTGTTTCACCTTGGTTGCCTTTGAATCACAATCATCACATCTTAGCCTCCTGTGTAACTAGCATTATAGGTGCTAGTCACTGGTGCCAAACTATACATTTAAAACTGCTGCATACCATTCTATCATGTTTCTCAAGTGATAGATACCATGCTTTGGATCCTGAATGTCTTCCAAAAGCCTACATGATGAAAACTTGGTCCCTAGCCTATGGTGCCACTGGGAGGTGGTAGAACCTTTTGGAGGTGGGGCCTAGTGGGGGGAAGTTTGATCTGGAAGTGTACCTCTGATGGCACAAGAAATTGGGTTGCCAATCTCATCTCTGGCTCTGCTTCCTGGCCACCATGAGATGAATAGGTCTCACATACCATGCTCCTCACCATGATGTCTGTGCTACCACTGGCTCAAAGCAGCAGGACCAAAGAACCAGAGGCTAAAACCTCTGAAGCCATGAGTTAAATAACCCTTTTCTCTTTTTACATCGATGGATTCAGATGATTTTTACAGCACAGAAAGCTGAACAAAAACATATAATATTTCTAACTGTTCACTGTGACAAATAATATTACAGCAAACATTGTTATCCATCAGCATCCAGTCAGGAAAACAGAAATCCTCCTTTGGTACTTGAAACAGAGGGGATTAAAGCTGGACAAAATGGCTCAAGCCTGTAACCTGAGCTACCTGAGAGGTAGAGATCGGAATATTGCACTTTGAGACCTGACAAAAAGAATTTCAGCAAATATTGGCCTGCTCCTGTGTTCTTAGCTCTGAGGAAAATGCAAGGCTGGAGTAAGGGTGTGTGGCCATCATCCCTTTAGCATGGAGAAGCATGGGTAGGTGAATGGCAGCCCAGATATCCTGGGCATTAAGAGAGAGACTCTACCTAAAGCATAAGCAATGCAGAAAGGTGATGGCAGTGTGGCTCAAGTGACAGAATGCCTACTTAGCAAGCCCAAGGCCTGAATTCAATCCTCAGTACTGACTCGAAAGTAAATGAATATATGACTGAATCCCAAAGGGGATTAAATGTAGGAACTTGGTCAACAGGAGATGAAATACTTGAGAGGAGCCCATAGGGAAGGCAAGACAATCCAGGGAGAAGTGACAGAAGATATGTTCTTTCTAGCTGGAGGGCTCAGGAACAAATGGTGTAGTCTGAACAAAACACAGAAGCCACACCCCAGTGTTGGGCACTTGAGATCATAGAGGGCTGCTCTAGGGAAGAGGGGAGAAACACTTTGGCTTCTCTTCTTTGTCTTTCTGCTTTTCCACCAGTTCCTGTGTTAGAAATTGACTCCTCAAGTTCTTATCTGAATAGCATTTGAAGTCAAGGGCTTTGAGAAGTAATTAGGGTTAGATGAAGTCACCAGGGTGGAGCCCCCAAGATGGAGTGTGGCTTTATAAGGAAAAACAGAGAGATTTCACTAGTATGATTGCTATCTCTCCAAGTGATCCCTTCTGCCATGTCAGGACACAGAAAGAAAGCTCTTATTAGCATCATGTTCTTAAACTTCTAGCCCCCAGAACAACAAACTAAATTAAATTACTCAGTGTCATTCAATGATAGTACACAAAATGGATGAGGACAATGACCTTGAACAAGGATATTGACTTTTCTGGCCCACAGCTTTCTCCAGGCACAAAACAAAGAAGTTTCCCAGACTATGTGCTCATAGTGCCACTGGTGGTACCATTAGTGATATGAGAGCCACTGTGATATCAGAGATGATTTCATGTAACAAAATGACAAGTCATTTAAATAGCACTGAATGGAGAATGCAAGGCTTCACCTCCTGAGTTTGTGATTCATAGATATGGAGTGAGGACAGAGAATCTGCACTTCTAATAATTCCCCAGGTGGTGCTGAGGCTGTTGTTCTGGGAATTGTACTTTGCAAAACCACAGCCCTAAGTCAGCTCTTTGCATCCAGTGACTGGAACACATGGTCTGTTTGTTGGAGGGAAAAGAACTGGGAAGAATTAGTAAATACATGCTATGGACCAGAAGTGAGACATTGCACTTCTTCCTACAACAAATTGGCCAGAACTATTGCCAGCCACCCCACTACCAAAGGAAATGTATGCAGTGGGTTCGAAAGGCCTGGAAAGAGAAGAGGAATAAAAAGAGTGATCAATAGAAATCAAATCTAGAAATCGAATCTATAATTAGAGACATTAATCACAGGTAATGACAATAATGTTTTTCACGCAGTCACAGGAAGACAGGTGACCAAAGGCTTCTTGGGAGGCCCTGAGCAAAGTCAGGCAGTGATCCCCATGTTCTAGTATCCTCCCCCAAGAGGAGAGAGCAATTCCAGAACCTCTCTTCTAAACCAACCAGGTGCATTGCCTTCCATCTCTAGCATGGACTGTTGGAAGAGAGCTGCCATGTGAAATATGGGCAAGAGAAGGAAAAGTTCTATCTCAAGAGTGAGAAGGGAGGGTAAGGGAATTTACCCAGTTATAGCCTATTCTCTAAGCATTTCTTATGGCCCCTGGTCTGGGTTGGCAATATATAAATAAGTATAGTGGCAAATGTTTGAATGTAGACATTCCACATAACTGTGTTGCAGAGAAAAAAATGATTGAAGCATGCTGATGGCAAAATAGAGCTCCACCACCAGTTTGATATCCAAGGTTGGCCTAGGCAGGATTCTAAGCCACCACAGACATGGGGCTTATGATGTGTCGATGGGACTCAAACTCTATGAAAGCAAGGGGAAGGATGCAAGATTTGGCAGAGCAAGAAGGCAAAGCAAGCC
The DNA here is from genome assembly GCF_000151885.1 of Dipodomys ordii. NCBI lineage: Eukaryota > Metazoa > Chordata > Mammalia > Rodentia > Heteromyidae > Dipodomys > Dipodomys ordii. The sequence goes on from NW_012267301.1 coordinate 4,034,250, forward strand.
TGATAGGTCCTTGGAAAATCCAGTGGGGAGCTCAGGAGTGAATGTTCCCCCAGAGAGGGTTGAAGTGGCTGGGCTTTCCTAATACCACTTCCCTTAATAGGTGGAGGGGACTCAGGCAGGAAGATGGCTTTCTGAAGCTAGGGAGGGCTTGGAGGAGCCAATAGTTGGGCAGCAAAATTGGAGAAAGCTCCTTTCCATACCTGTTACCTTGGCCCTGCATTTTCCCACCTCTGATTCTGCTCTTTCCCCCTCTGGCTCTGCTTACTTTCTTCTTCACACTTTGGGCCATGCCCAGTTGCCATAGCTACCAGCCTGGGCGCTGTCCCTCAGCTCTTTAGCTCAAGGCGAGCGCTCTACCACTTGAGCTACAGCGCCACTTCCGGTTTTCTGGTGGTTTATTGGAGATAGGAGTCTCACGGTCTCTCCTGCCTGGGCTGGCTTTGAACCGTGATCCTCAGATCTCAGCCTCCTGAGTAGCTAGGATTACAGGTGTGAGCCACCAGCGCCCGGCTGAAATAATTTCTTAAGAAAGGAAGTTTCCAAGAGAGACATTCTAGTGCATTTGTTTCTATATAGCCCATGGAGGAACAACTCAGAGTCTATAAAGATACGTGAGTCTAGATTTAAGTTCAGCTCTGTGCTAGTCTCACAAAGTGCTCAGAAGCAACAAGGTGCCACCCTTGGCAGGGAAGTTTGAAAACAAACACCCTTCCATCCACAGTCCACTGGCCAAGCCTCAAAGGCTGCAGAGAGGTGAGATTTGACATGCAAAAGAGGATCAGGAGCTTCAAACCAGCTAAACAGGAAAAGGAAAGTCCCCTTCAATTGTTGAAGGGCAAAGAGGAAGACCAAAGGCACTATCATCTGTCACCAGCCACTCCTTGTGGGAAATGAGCTTTCCTTAGGCTTTCTCTCTGAAGGCAAAAACAAGGAGGGGCCGCATCTTTCTCCATTAAAAAGCTTTATTTGAATTAGACATTAACCTTGAACTAGACTTAGTCTACTTGGAGCCAAATGAAAGTCATGGTTACTTACCTAGCACGGACTGTGTTCTATTCCATCCTATGGTAAAGACTTTTTAGATGTTTGCTACAGATATTCCCTAGATTTGTTAGGTGTGTGCTGTGAAAGGGCATAGATGTGACTTTGACCCATTTTGTCCTGGTTCCAATGGACTGGTGGCCAATTGGCAAGACAGATACAGGGGACAATGGTATTGGCAATAATGGAGACATTATTGAGGGCTTACTATGGACTAGTTACCCTCTCATTTATTCCTTCTAATGACACAAGATGATGATGGTTATATCTCTGTGCACACACAAGGAATCTGAAGCTCAGAGAACTTAGTTTCCTTCTCGGTGTCACAGAAAGTAAAGAAATAGACAAAGGAAGACTTGATCCCAAATCTGAGCAACTCTCAAGCAGGGTTGATTGCATGCCCCTGCTCACTACCAAGGGAGCATTGGCAGTATTTGGAAACATTTTGGTTGGGAGGGAGGGATGCCAGGGATACTACTAAACCCCATACAACATGGAGGACAGCCCTCTCCACTGACAAGTAAGTTTGGGGCCGTCATGGCATCAGTGCTAAGGCTGAGAAATTCGTGGTCATCCTTGACCACGGCACTGTAATAGATCTTTCTAATTTCCCCTGATTTCCTGAATGTTTTATTATTCATAGTGCTCTTCATTTTATTAGTGTTGTTTGTGATTTCAGTGAACTGTTAACTTCTTGTGGGTAAAGACTGTGCCTGCCTTGTTTATCACCCCATCTTCCTTCTCCTGCTCCTTACTTGTGTAGGTTCTTGATGAATATTTTTGAATAGGTAAATAGGCAAATGGACATGGAAAATTTTAAGCAATTTGACAACATCACACATAAAAAACAAAGCAGCAGACAGTATTGAAACTTGCTCTTATCCAAATCCAAATCCTCTGTTCCCAACCCCTATATCCCATATCATGGGGCTAAGATGATTCAGAGTAAGATTGGCTGGGAATGAGCTCCTATCCTTGCTCTTTGGGAGCTTAGAGTCCATCAGAGGAAGGAAAAACAAGACAGTAGATATCAGAATATGATGCCAAATTCAAAGTGAGAAAAAGATAAGGGACAGAAAAAGGATGGGAAGAATCTCATAGCTCAGCTGAATCCGAGGGCTTATAGACTATGAGAGAACACAGTGGAGAATTGCCCAGTTATTAAAAGAACACCTTAAAATGACTACAATCAATCTTTCTCCTCTTTCAGCAAAGATGGCCCAGAGACTATTTATCTGCTCTCAGTCCTCAGGGACTTTGGGCCTCTTACAATTTCCAAAAATGATGGCAAGTGATTCCACAAATAAAAATTCAAGTTCTAGAGGCACCCTAATGTCAAGTAGCAGGTTTCTGTTAGCTCCATCTGGCAAATTCTGGCCCTGGCAGCACCAGGGAGCTGGTGTGGGGGAAAACTCCCCAGGCTGGGGGCTAGGGAAGCTGTCAGGGAGAAGAGGGGAGAGCAGGACATAGGAGGGTAAGAGCAGGGAGGGAGGAGAAGATAGCGAGGAAAGACAATGGAAGGGGAGGAAATAAGTGATGGAACAGGAAGGAAAAAGGGAGGAAGAGAGGCGGGGAAGGAGCAAACTGGTAAGAGTACCAACAGGATGCAATTTTCTGAGCATTTGTAGTTGTCCAAATTGTGCCAAAGTTCTTCAAGTGAATAATCTTTTTTTTAAATGCCGAAAAGAGTTGTAGGGGTTTTTGTTTTTCATGTCTTTCGCATAGCTAAAGATATTTCTGAAGGCATAAAGATCTTAATCTAACTAAGGAATGTAGGTAATGTAAGAGCTTCAGCTATGAACAAAAGATGGGGTGGGGAGAGTTGCTCAGGAGAGAACGGGGTGGAAAGAGAATATTGGGAAGAAAGACTGGGCTGGGATCACCATGGAATATATACAGGAATATATTCAAAATCTCTGGGTATCTTGGGAAAAATGGTAGAGTCCCAAGCTGCATTGTGGCTCAGAGTAGTTGTCTGTAAGCAAGAGAGGGCCTAGTTGGGAATTAAGGAATCCAAAGAAGCACATTTTCTTTTTTTTTATTGTGAGAATACTGTACAAAGGAGTTACAATAACATGGGCAAGCTAACGAGTACATCTCTTATCAAGCATTGTTGCCTCCTCTTTGTTTCCCCTTCCCATCCCTTCCCATACTCCCCTCCTCCCCTCACCCCATCCTCCCCGCACCCCCCACCAAAGTTGTAAAGTTCATTTTTCGACATAACGACTTGTACATCTCATTGTTGCAATGGGTCCACCTGTATCCCTAGTTAAACGATTTGCACATTTTCTTGAATGGGCTTTACAGCCAGATTGCATTCATGATTTCTAGCTCCAAGAGATCTGTAAGGCCATTGTTAGAAATGTGTCCTTCCTTCTTCAATCAAAACAACCTGGAGCCACAAAAATGATCCAATTACTCTCATTTTGCTTTGTTTGGGGGCAAGGAAAATAAAGAAACAATGAAAGGAAGTTATTAAAATAAATCAACTGCCTTCTATATGTTTTTATTCTGCAGGTTGCTTTCATATTATATCTCATGCGTTTGGTGGTGGGAATCAGATATATTTCACTAAGGAGAAAACTTGAACAGAGGTGTTCAGAGTTCAATCAGTAAGAATCTAGAACTTAAGCTCAGGGCTTCTTATTTCATTCTTTAGCTCTTTCCTGTGTATCATATTGAAAGTCATGCTTGGTTTCCATTAAATAAAATTAACTGTCTTCAAATTAACTTCTAGAATGAAAAGTTCTGTGAAATAAAACCTTGGCCTGTTAATCTATGGAGAAGATTAATGCTAGACTCTATTTCCGATGTGCTTATGTTAAATGACCCTTCAGTAATGGTTTATGTAAGAGCTTATTTAAGAAAAAAAGTTGGTTCCCAAAAAAGCAGTCTGTGTGCTTCTAGAAGCAAATTAACAGAAGCAAACAGTAGTGTTCTTGGAAATCTCTTAGACAAATAATTCTGTTCATGCCATTCTAGCCCCACCTTATCTGGGGTCATATCTGCTCTCTTCTCTGGAATCCAGCTCTGTTGAAGTCTTATCTTAGTCTCAGCGCCCTGGTGGACATTTCAGTCCACCTCCCAAACTCTCAGACCCCATCAATCTTTTTTTTTTTTCTTCAATGTAATTTCTATATCCTATCTAGGCCACGGAGGTGTGGGGACTTGGTGTGACTTGCTTTCTGTGTCCTCAGCATGATGTCTTTCTTACAGTAGGTCAATAAATGTTAGCTGGATGAAGGACTACCTGGGATTAGCAGTCACAAAAAAATAGACTGCCTGGAAGCATTAATTCAAGTTGTCTCTTCATTTTGTATTGCTAGCCCCTACTCTGACACACAGGACAGAAGCTTTGTTCGTCAGAATGAAATCAGAATGTCTGAAATATTGTATTAGAAACATCTGCTTTAAGTAGAGAGAGAATTAACCCACCTTGTGAAGTTATATTGGGCTTCTTACATAGTAGATGGGGGATGGTGGAGGTAATTGAGCTTCCATATACATTTGCATCTTGTGATGCCTCGGTATGATCACAGATCATTGAGGTCACAGATTATTGATACTTCTGGCTGGCAGACACCTTAACAATCAAGGGGCAGGAGTACTAATTTTGTGTCTGACAGCTTTATCTATATTAACATTTAATTCCTACAACTTGCCTTATGAGGTGTAACTAGTTATCATCCCCATTCAACAGATAAGGAAACTAAGGCACAAAGAAGTCATATAAATTAAGTTCCATGAAGTGTTGTAGATGCATGCGGTAGCTTCTGACTTCCCAAGACATTTGATCAAGACCATTTGAAAGTGAGAAAGGTCATAATGTTAAGAGCCTGCTCTCCCTCTCCTATATCCAGGGCAGTGTTATAGTAAATGTACTATGTATTTTTCCTATGAAACAAATAAAGAGCTTATATGCTAAAAGACTTACATTCTTTTTGTGCTGATATTGGGGTTTGAACTCAGGATTTTGTATCTTTGCTTAGCTTTTTTGCTCAAAGCTAGAACTCTACCACTTGAGCCATACTTCCAATTCTGGTTAATTGGAGATAAGAGTCTTCAGGATTTGTTTGCCAGGGCTAGCTTTGAACCATGAGCTCCAGATCTCATACTGTTGTATAGCTAGGATTACAGGTATGAACCATTGACACCAAGCTAATTTTTTTTTAAATGATGTTTTTATCCTATAGGTAGGAAGACTCAGATTTTGAGGACTTTGCCAATTCCATGAGTAGCAAAGCCAAGTCTAAAACTCTCAACTCCAAAAAGCATGAGCAACAATTTCTTGGATTCTAAGAGATATGGGTGTCAAGGAAGTTTCCATGATGGCATTTGAACTCATTGACCAAGAATTATTTTTTTGTCCAGAACATTCATTTTTAGAGGTATGTCCTGAGTAATACTGAGTAAAATAAGGTACATTTAGAAGTGTTTGCCTTACAGAGTTGTCAGGAAAAGGAAAACAGGAAGAGGAGGCAGAGAACAGACAAACAGAAAGAGATCTAGGGAGTACAGGTAAGACTGAAATGGGTGCCAAGGTAAGCGAGGCTTCTAGCCCTGGAATAACACCAGTGGCAATAGGAGTAGCAACAACATTATTTTTGAATGAACATGATGCACAATGCTTTATATTCATTTATTAGTTACTATATATTGAGATCGACCGACTCTCCCCATTTGCTTAAAGAGGAAGCAAGCATACATTCATCCAAGGCCTGTCTGGTCTCAAAGCACATGATCTGAGCCCTTAGTCCTATGGCAAACTTGAGGTCACAGGGTCCTAGGGACCAAGGCTTTCTTCTAATGGCATCAGCTGTTGGAACTAGGTCTGTATTAGAATGACGGCCCCTGAATCAGGAAGCTGAGCAAGTCTGAATTAGATTTATCTTCAGGGCAAGGGAAGCCAATCTAGGCTGAGCAACTACCTGCTGCTCATGCCTGAGATTCTCTGTCCTTGGAGCCAAGTTTTCTAGTCCCCAATGGGAGACAAATGCTGAGACTCCAGACTGGCATCTAAGCAACTTTTTAGGTGAAGGTTAGTCAGTAAGCAGTCAGAAACAAAGGTTCACAAATGCATCTTGCCTGTGTTTGTTTGTTGAGGATTATTAGAGCGCATGTTAGAGTCCCATGCAAGGGAACTGAGAAGGGATCCCAGCAAAGGAAAAACTTAGGGAGGGTTACATACATGTCAGCAAGCGGCCAACCTAGACCTCACTTCCTTGTCTTTTGGGGTTCTTTGCAAGGCACTAGAAAACTGTGATCTGAGAGGAGATTAAAAACCTGGAAGATAAGACCACCCTTCTGAGGGGGGAATCACTGTAGAAAATTCTGGCAACAGGCTGTTGAGAGGGCCTCGCCGTGGCTGGCTCTGCTCCTTTCTGAGCTGGGTGGGGGCCCAGAGGTATTTTTGTTCTGTTGCCTCAACCTGGGCAGCTCCGCTCAGAATGATTTATGATGGCTTCTTGGGTTTGTTTGGTAAACATAGACCATACCATGGCAAGGAATTACATTCCCAGGGTCTTCCTTTGCAGATGATATTGGCTCTAAGATTATTCAAGTTCGGGCAGGAGCTACACTGTAATGTTCTCAAGTTGTTAAACCTAGAACATTTTATTCATGAGAAACCTTGGAGGCTACCAGAATTTGGCCTTTGGTGGACCTGAGGCTGAGGCACACAGCTAAATGGACCAAGTGGCTAGCTCCTCATATAACTCTCAGATATTTTTCTGTGATGACTCTTGCTCTGGGGTGAAGAAGGGGGGGCATATCAGATGAAGTCCATGCCTTTGTAAAGCTGAGTCAGCCAGGGAAGATGGGCTTTAAGCAAATAATTAAATGTATAATAAAAGCAAAGAAGGATGTTACTTGGAGCTGGCTTGCACAATGGAGAGAACTGAAGGAGGAGAGTTGATTCAGGAAGCAGGAGGAGTGAGAGGGTTCTGGGTAGAGGGATCAGCCTATACCTTGGGCAGGTAGGCCTTAGCGAGTGTGAAGCTCTGAAGCAGGAGGTGAGGGAAGTGAATGGACGAGACTGGAGGCTGAGCTGTAGACTCAATGAAGAGCCAGGATAGTTCCAAGCAGAGTCATGGGGAACAATGAGGTTGTTTCCTTCTCAGAAGAAATCAAGCTGGACAACATGGGTTTGTCAGACACTGGTTCCTGTTAGCGCATGCACACTCGGATATATTGGGTTCTAGGTGGAATTTCTGTTTTTCTGTTTCTTTTTTATTAAAATCATCCGATAAATAGCTGTCCATGTGGGGAAGAAAGGTATGTTTCATTAATTTCACTATTGATGCTCCATTGAAGATGATCACAAAATTCTAGGTAAGATTAAATATTATCTTTGAAAAACCTGGTCACAATTCAAAAATGACAGAAATGGACTGCTTAAAATTCACCTGCATCATATAAAAATGATAGGGAATCTACAAAATAGTTTCCAATTATTAGAATCACTCTTTCTGTGCTCAAACTGTCAGAGCAATTCAGTTCAGACCAAAAGTATCTTTTACATTTTAGGGCCAGGTTTCCAAGATTGTCTCAATTCTTCTGGAATTCTACTAGACTAAATCCTCTTTAGATCTTCAGGCTAAAGAGATATTTATAACTATCTAGGTGGAATTTCTTTGAAGCCAGGCGTTAAACACACATATGTCCTGGGGCCAGGACATATGCTTTGTAAAGTACTGAGTATACAAGGATTTTTATTTTTATTAATGTTTAAGGGACCTGGGGGGGATGGCAGGCCCTAGAAGATTGCTGGGAAGAGGGAGTGAGTGTTAAGCAGCCAGAGCCTGGTCTAGTAGGCCTTTTTCTCACATAGGACTTCATGTTTCCTTTGACTGAGTTAGTTTTACAGCTCACAAAGCTGTCTTTTGGGTGCTCTCTTTTTCTGCCTCCCTGTCTGCCTTTACTTTTCTCCCTTCAGGAGGTAGTATGATGATGTTAAAAGTGTAGGCTTTACACTGGGTGGCTCATGCTTGCAATCCTAGCTACTCAGGAGGCTGAAATATGAGAATCGTGGTGTGAAATCAGCCTAGTCAGGAGAGTCCATGAAACTCACATCTCTAATTATTCACCAAAAAGATGGAAGTGGAGCTGTGGCTCAAGTAATAGAACATTATCTCTGACCACAAAAACTCAGGGACAGAGCCCAGGCCCTGAGTTCAAGTGTGCGCGTGTGCGCATACACACACACACACACACACACACACACACACACACACACACACACACACACACACACACAGAGTGTAGGTCTAGGTTTAAATCATGACTTGTCTACTTGTCTGCTTGCTGGCTATACTGGTCAACTTTCTGTTGTTGTGATCAAATACCTGAAAAAATAAAAAAAGAAGCAACTTAGAGGAGAAAACATCTTTTGGGGAGGGGTCTCATGATTCCATTCCAGGGTTGTCTGTTTATTGGTTTTAGGCTGTGGTGATGCAGAGCATCATGGGAGTGTGTGGTAGAGCAAACCTGCCTACCTCATGGAGTCTGGGAAGCAGAAAGAGAGAGGAAGGCTCCAGGGTCAAATGTACCCTTGAAGGCACATCTCCAGTGATTATCACATCAATTAATTCAGTATTCAGTATTAACTCATCAGCATTTACTCATCAATTGAGTCACCCATTGATGAGTGAGGCCTTGGTGATCCAGTCCTCTCTCAGTAGCACCAGTTGAGGACAAAGCTAATTCTTTGGGGCCATTTTGTGTCCAAACCATAGTAATAGCAGTCACTCAAATTCTCAGTTACATTACCTGTAAGGACAAATGGCATGGAATTGTAAAGTTTAGATGGGGTAATTGGTGGAATGTACTTACGAAGTTGTCATATAGTTGCTACTTTGCTCATTCATTTGTTCAGTATTTATCTAGTATTACTAAAGACAGACTCGTTGGTTAGCATGCAGATCATAGTGGTAGTCCCCAAAACTCTTCTGTCAAGTCTCCGGGCAGAGAGCAGTGTCTCAACTATAGAATAGTGGGGAGAATCTCTCTTCCCACTGGAGGTGTGGATAAAGAGTCCAGGTCAGCAGCTGGAAATGACTGCTACCTAGGGCTCAGCTCAATCCCAATAATCACAATATATCCAGTATTGTGTGCCAGGCTCTAGGCTATTTCCCACAAAGAACAACACAGTGAGCAAAGTATGGGCCTTGGTCAGTCTGGTAAGGACCAGAGGATGGTCAGGACCAAAATGGCGATGGGACAAATTGGTCTACTGAGAGCCTTCAGGAGCAGGGATCTTTAACTTGGTTATAAAAGACTCAGTATGCCTTCTAACTTTTGAATACTAGTCATAGGAAAAAGGGGCACAGGGGTTCATCAGTGGCAGAAACACGACTTATCATGGCAATTGCTAGAAGGCATACTTTGTCTCTTTAAAAGGAGTAAGTTTTTTCATGCCTTTAGATATTCAGCAATAGAAAATCAGGTTGACAAACTGCAAACTCAGTGTCTGGGAATGCTCAGGCATGGTCTGGATTAAACAGTCACAGGGGTGTTATAAATGAAATACTTCTTTGGGGTGGGAACTTGATGGGGTGACCTCTTTGTTTCCTAGCAGCTCAGTGATACAAGAGTTCTCAGTTTCCATTGCCAGGCTCACACAACCTTCCCCGGATGCCTGCTGGCTTCCTCCTTGTGGTGGGGCTGACCCTGCAAACTCACCTTGCTCCTTCCAGAACCTAGCTCCTCCAGAACCTGCCTGTGTGAATTTACCAATCCTGAGACCTGTCTTTTAACTGCGGAGGCCTGCATAAAATATGCTTCAGTTGGCTCTGGAAGGACAGTTTGATTTGTCATTCCACCAGCCCCCTTCAGAAGTGTTTCTCCTTTGGATATTTGTGTTTTCTTTCCTAAGTTTGTATCTCATATACATCCAATACCATGACAAAGATATTCACACCAGCATCTGCTACAACACTTTCAAGCTCAGTATTTTGGGAAATCAATAGCATAGTGGATCTAGAGTTGGGTTGCTGGGTTCAATTCTCAGCTCCATGACTTATTATCAATGCTTTCTAGGCAAAGCTGCCTAACCTCTATAAGCTTCCGTGTCTTTGTATGCTAAAGAAGGTTAGACAACATGGGTCTGATAGGATTGAAGCCTGAAGAATGACATAGGCAAAATGCAGAGACCAATGCTTGGCACACTGTTACATCTCCATAAGTGTCTGTTGTAAATAATTATTAAGTAATTTCTCTGACCTTTGTATTAATTTTAGAACTATTTCTTGTATCCTTTAGAAATCAGAATAATGTCAGCACTGAAAAGCTTCTAGATGTTTCCAATTCACATTCAATATTTACTGCTAAGAAGGTTGAGGCCTGGAGGTCTTCTAGGGAAAGGCTAGCAAGAGGAGTCATGAATCATCTATCTTATCTGATATACTTTGATTCATCATGATTTCCTTATTGAGTGTTAAGGTTGTCTTTTTCTCAAGTAGGCTGCATTAAAAATAAACACCTTGGTAATGGATTCTTAAATATGACATCCAAAGCACAAATAATCAAAGGGAAAATGACATATATTAAACTAAAAAGACTTTGGAAAAGAAGAAGTAGCCAACCATGTGAAAGGGTAATCTGTAGAATGAGAGAAAGTATATACACATCACACATTGGTCAGAGGGTCAGTATCCAAATTATATATAACAACACCTACAATTCAACAAAGACCCAAATAACCTAACTGATACATGGACAAAGGAATTAGTTGACATTTCTTCAAAGAAGTAAACCAAATGGTCAACAGATCTATGGGAAGGAGCACAACATTGCTAATCATCAGAGAAATGCAAATCAGAATCACAGGATGACATCTTACCTTCGTTAGGATGACTGGCTAGCAAAACACAGAAAAGAAGCCAGGTGCTAGTGGCGAATGCCTGTAATCCTAGCTGCTGAGGAGACAGATCTGTGGATCAATTTTTAAAGTCAGCCTGGTCAGGAAAGTCTATGAGACCCTTATCCCCAATTAACCACGAAAAAGCCAGAAGTGGAACTGTGGCTCTAGTGCTAGCCTTGAGCATAAAAAAAATCTCAAGGGATGGTGCCCAGGCCCTGAGTTCAAGCCATAGTACAAGCACACACAAAAAGCATAACAAATGTTGGTATGGGTGTAAAGGAAAAGAAGCCCTGTTCACTGTTGGTGGAAATGTAAATGATTGTTCAGACAGCAATATGGAAGTTTCTCAGAAAGGTAAAACTAGGGTTACTATACAAACCAGCAATCCTATTTCTGGGTGTGTATTCAAATGAATAAAATCAGGATCTCAGAGGGTTATCTGTACTCTTACGTTCATTGTAGCATAATTTACAATAACTAGGACATGGAAGCAACTTAAATGCCTATCAACAAATGAATAGGATAAAGTATGACCCACACATGAACACACACACATACACAATGGAGTCTTATTCAGTTGTTAAAAAGAAAGATATTGTGTCATTTGAGACAACGTGCATGTGACTGATGAACATGATACAGCCAGACACAGAAAAAGACTACATGATAGCATTTATACTATGCATCTAAACGTGTCAGAGTTAAAGAAAATCCTTTGAACTGTGGTTTAGTCACCGAGTAATACCAAAAACAATAGTCAAAATAGTCCCCAGATTTGAATATCCCTTTATGATTTTATAAATGCTTCATGTTTTCACAGCGCATTGTTCATTATAGTACATGCAGTAACCCATGCATGACAGAGGAGAGGAAATGGCTTAGAACAATGCAGAAACTAATGGAGTGTTGCATACATCCCAGCTACAACTGATGTGGGCTCAAGAACAAGAAAGATTATATAGTATTTGGGCTTCAGACAGGGAAAAAATCCAACGGGATCAGTGCAGAGTTTATAATTAACAGTGCTGTATTTAAATTTTTACAAAAAACTGAAACTCCAAACTCATCCAGTTTATGTATTGTGTGCAGCTTTTTTGACATAAATCATAGATCAACAAAATGATTTAAAAATATAGTGAGGTCTGATGATATAAAATAACATTTATCAAAATGAACTCCAGAAAATGAAAACAAGAGATGTTTCATCATTGGCTTGAGAAAATTGGTAGCTTGAGATGTCACCTCAGGTTTTTTTCCCCCATTGATAAGATGATAGAGTAAGATTGGATGAAATGAACGCAAATATTCAATAACTCTGCACCCTGATAGATGCCATATACATTAATAAGGCAAATAGTGGATTAATATACATTATTTATTGCCAGTATTGGGGCTTGAACTCAGGGCCTTGCACTCTCTCTTGGCTTTTTTCTGCTTATGGTGCGTTGCATATCACTTGGGCCACACCTCTACTTCTGGTTTTATCCTAGTTGGTTGGAGATAAGAATGTCATGGACTATTCTGCCCCAGTAGCTTCCAATGGAGTTCCTCAGATCTCAGCCCTCTGAGTAGCTAGGATTACAGGTGTGATTCTAGTTGATGAGCCACTAGCCCCAGACATACATTCACTTATTTATTTATTCATTCTTATTTATTTATTGACTATCCTAAGGTTTTCACTTGGCTTTTTCTGCTCTTGGCTGGCACTCTATCACTTGAGACACAAATCCACTTCTGGCTTGTGTGTGTGTGTGTGTGTGTGTGTGTGTGTGTGTGTATGTGTGCATATGTGCTAGTACAAAGGCTTGAATTTAACATCTCAAGCTCTTACTTAACTTTTTTATTCAAGACTGGTGCTCTACTACTTGAGCCATATCTCCACTTCTGGCATTTTACTGGTTAATTGAAGATAAGAACTGTGTCAACTTTTCTGTTCCAGCTGACTCTGAACCAGGATCCTTAGATAACAGATTCCTGAGTAGCTAGGATTAAAGGCATGAGCCATTGGTACCTGGCCATTGTGCTTTATTTTTATAGGTGCATGACAACAATACTGTGTGTTATCTGTGAGAAGTGTTTAGAGAGAGAGAAGACAAAGTGATGACCTTTATGATTCCAGTTCTGTTACCTTAGACACTAAGCTTTCAGAGTCTTTCTTCATACTGTAGTTGGCTCAGAGTCATCTGATTCTCTACATAGCAAGCAATAGGGGAGGCTCAGGTGCCAGATGACTGGCCACCAATCTGCTACTGACTTTCATCTGGTGTAGACTTCATTGTATTTTATTTTTTCTTTATTGAGATTAAGTGATTACCTAAATTTCACAGTCTTGTGCCATAGTGATACTTAGCTAAAGTCACAAACACATTTTAACCTTCACAATGCAAATTGTCATTATCTTGATCTACAAAACTTTATGAACTCTACAAACCTTAACAATAAAACTATTTCTCCACCAGGTGATACGCACATTTCCTTCCTTTTGCTTAGCATCAGCTGTTCCCTTTCCCTCTCATTCCCTCCCTCCCATCACTTCCCTTGAGTTGCTTAGTTCACTTTCATCAATGTCCAGTGCAGCTGATGGGCCTCTCTGCTATATTTTTTTTCACTTGTTTTCCTCTAATTCTGGGCCCTCCTTCTAGCTAAAAATAAAATTAATTAATTAATTAATTTGTTTATTTATTCAAATGCCCAAATGGAGTGTTAGTTCTCCTGAAGAGTTTGCCATAGCAGTTCAGGCTGGGGTGAGTAGAACAACATGAACATATCACTCATTCTGAGCGGCCAGACTCTCAATTATGAGAAGATGAGTGTCCAGTGGTGGGAACCTCACTCCTAACTATCTAAAGAAAATTCCCAAGTTCTTCACCAAGTGTGTTAAGCCCTCCGGCCTTGTGGCAGGAACCTGATTCTATCACCTGTCCCTTACTTCCTTCTGAGATTTAGCTGTTCCCCAGTGTTCATCGCTATCCCCTCCCCTTTCTCTGTCTGGTTCCACACTCCTTAGACCATTCACAGATGACAAATTCAGCACAAGTGAAATCAATAATAAGCTAACAAGTTGCTGATGCATTTCAGATAAAAGAAGCAGAGCTCTGATCATTTCCAGCTAAACAGGGTGTGGGGAACGTTTGGGCCCTTTTAGCACCTGTACCAAATCTCACCCATTCTCCCTCCACTAACAACAACAAACCCGAATCCACCAGGGACCCTATGCCACCAGGGACAAAATACCGGGAAGTAGCATTGTTAGTAGCTGCAGCCTCAGGCCCCACCCTCCTGCCCTTCCCCACCTTCCTATCCCCAGGGATGTAACAGAAAACAAAGAGTGCTGGCTGCAGAGAGCCCACTGTGATTGGCAAAAGGAAGCCTGGAAACCTGGAACAAGGAATTAGGGAATGGGAGGATTGGACAGCGCCAGCTGGAAAGGGCTTAACTTGGGGATGAGAGGAGGAGAAACTCTGGCACACTTTAGAAATCAAGGGTCTGATCTCCCCTCGTCACAGATCCAAGCTCACCTCCAGCCTTTTCCATCTCCCCTTCTGCATCTCAATTTCATGACACTACCTCCTGACAGCTTAACTCCAGAGCTCCCACATCTGTTCCTTAGAACATTCAGGATAGTCAACCACCATCTTGTTTCCCTCCTTCCCTCTCTCTGTCCCTCCCTCCATTCTTCCCTCCCTTTTTGCTCCTTTTCTCTTAATTGTATTTCCCTGGATGGATTTATTCTTCCCTTAACTCTCCCTGGACCTCCCTTGGAAGGCTTCCACAACCCTTCCAGGATCCTTGCTTTCTGTGAGTCCATACTGGGGTTTGAACTCAGGGCCTGGGTACTGTCCCTTAGCTTTTTTGCTCAAGGCTAGCACCTACCACTTGAGCCACAGGTCTACTTCTAACCTGTTGGTGCTTAATTGGACATAAGAGTCTCATAGATTTTCTTGCATGGGCTGGCATTGAACCATGCCGCTAAGGTATTAGTAGCTAGGATTACAGGCATGAGCCCAGTTTTTGGCTCCTCTTGATCTGCCTCTTGCAGACTCCGCTTTCATAGTATGCCTTCATTTACATCCTGTGTGATGCCCCTGCTGTCAACCTTGAGTCTTATAGGCAACCAATGACGTTCTCTATATCCTATTCACCTCCTTTGGGGTCTCTATATCCTATTCATCTCCTTTGGAGTTTCTATATCCTATCCACCTCCTTTGGGGCATTAAAACTTAATAACATTTTATTATAAAATCATTCTAAAGTATTTCTTGGTTTAAAGAATTCTAACATTGAAGCAGTATTCACTCCTTCAGAGCATAAAGTGAAATGTCACGCATACCTCTCTCCTCCATTGTCATTTGGCAGAAGTAACCAGTATACATGTTGCATATGGATTTGCAAACATGGAATTGTTTTCATATCTCCTTCTGCTATTGACATCTTCATGTAACACTATGCATTTAAGTCTAAATATTCCTCAAAGAACAGTCAAATGGTATTCTATTGCGTGGCAATATCGTAATTAAGTCAGCCAAACTGATGACAGATTTTGAGTTTGTTTGATTGCTTGCATTTTCATGAGTGTGTTTATGCATTGCCATGACTAACCGTCTGCAACAAATTTCAGGTCTTTGCATGGCTGTGCTAGGAGTCCCTGGACACTGCTAATCACACTTTGACACGCTTTGTATTTCTCGTTCTGTCTTGGTTCTCTTCTGCCATATCAAGGTGCTGTCCTTGCCCAGAGTTGCTGTGGCAGGTTGAGTCCTTCTTGTTCTATTCAAAGTCTCTTCTCCTGAAATGGCTACTTCCTGTTCACTTTATGACATGTCTAGAGTCGATCTCCCCCTAACTCCCCTTTCCTAGTGGCTTTATTTCTGTATCCCCTCCTCTGTGTAGGCCACACA
The DNA here is from genome assembly GCF_000151885.1 of Dipodomys ordii. NCBI lineage: Eukaryota > Metazoa > Chordata > Mammalia > Rodentia > Heteromyidae > Dipodomys > Dipodomys ordii. Next base: position 4,050,048 of record NW_012267301.1, read on the forward strand.
CTGGAATAGGACTATTTTACTAACAGCATTTTATGTGATTAAAAACTGACCAGGTGCCTGTGGCCTGTGCTTGAAAGTCCAGCTACTCAGGAAGCTGAAATCTGGAGGATTTCAGTTTGAAGACAGCCCAGGAAGGAATCTACAAGATTCCATTTGCAATTAGCCAGCCATAAGCAGGGTGAGAGTGTGGTTTATGTGGTGGAGTGCCAATTGAGGATTTCAGTTTGAAGACAGCCCAGGAAGGAGTCTACAAGATTGTGTTTGCAATTAGCCAGCAAAAAAGCAGGGTGAGAGTGTGGTTTATGTGGTAGAGTGCCAATTGAGTAAGCAGGCTGAGTAAGCATGAAGCTCTGTGTCCATGACCCAGTATTGCCCCCAAGAAAACAGAAAGAGAGAAAAAGAAAAGAAGAAAAAGAAAAAGATACAACCTGAGATTCAGAAAGTAAAGGAGCCTGTCAGATGACCAAGCTACTTAAAAGAAGAAGCAGGGACTTGCCCTGAGGCTTGTCTGGCTGTTGTAGTCCATACCACCTTGTCCTTTTGACTCTGGAAAAGGCACTTGTCAAATACAATTTTTATCTTTCCTTATTGCTTTTGTCCCTTTTTGGTGCTGGTACTAAGGCTTTAATTCAGGGCCTGTGTGCTGTCCCTTAGCTTTCTCATTTAAAGCTAGTTCTTTACCACTTGAGTCACACTGCTATTTCTGGTATTTTAGTGGCTAACTGGAGGTAAGTCTCGTGAACTTTCTTACTGAGGTTGGCTTTGAACCACAATCCTCAGATCTCAAACTCTTGGATAATGCATTTCTCTTTCCTGTATCTATAACAAAGCCTGCCATATCCTGAGTGTTAGGTTGGATTTGGATGAATTAATTTATATTTGCTGAATAAAAAAACCCACAGCTTTCTCTCTTAGCTAGATTAAAAATCAAAATTCATCACTCAGTAATGTGCTCAGCTTGATGCTCATTTCTTGATAATTCATGAAAATAGCTTCTTCTTGAGGGTGGAGTCATTTAGTTACTAAATTAAAAGAGGCTCTTTAGATTCTCAGACAGTTGGCATAATACAATAGTTAAACTCTAGAGATGGATCATTTAGGTTCTGAGCTCAGATATGCTGCTTACAGGCAAATCATTCAAATTTTGTAACCCTTAATTCCTCCCAGCAATATTGAGCTCCTTCACAATTCTCCACTTGTAGAGAGGTACACAGGGAGCATGCACACAGGGAGCAACAGCAAGTGTCAATTGCATTGGTGTCCTTAGGGTCAATGCAGTTATTTTCAGGGTTTGTTGCATATCCATTTACATTAGGCATTCATTTCACCCACCATTTTCCCCAGCTTTGACTAAGACGGTGTTCTTTTATTTCATTTATTTATGCATGCATGCGTGTCTGTATGTCTGTATTTATTGGTACTGAGGACTGAATTCAGGGCCTTGCACTTGTTAGACAAGTGATCTGCCACTTGAACCATGTCTCTCATCCCTTTCTGTACTGGTTGTTTTTGAGGTAGGATCTCATTTTATCTCTGGGTCAGCCTGGGTTGTGACCTTCCTTTTGCTTCCTTGTTTTATTAGTGATGGAAGGGATTACTACTGTGTGCAACCACTGTGTTCCCCCCCTGGTTGGGATTACAGGCACTCACCCCAGCATCTAGCTATTGGGTAAAATAGAGACACAGGGATATGTGTGTGTGTGTGTGTGTGTGTGTGTGTGTGTGTGTGTGCATGTGTGTATGTGTGTGTGTGTGTGTATGCCAGTACTGGAGCTTGAACGTGGAGCTTGGGTGCTGTCCCTCAGCTCTTTTACTCCAGGTTAGCACTTTACCACTTTAGCCACAGCTCTGCTTCTGGCTTTTGTGATTAACTAGAGATAAGAGTCTCATAGACTTTTCCTGCCCCAGCTGCCCTCAAACCTCAAGCTGTAGATTTCAGATCTCTTAAGTAGCTAAGATTACAGGTGTTAGCCACTGGCACCCTGGTCAGGAACTTCTTTTTTGCTCAAGTTGGCTTCGAGGTGTGATCTCCAGAACTCTACCTCCCAAGTAGCTAGGATTACAGGCTTGAACCACTGCACCTAGCTTATTGGGTGTCTTTTGTGTTCCAACTTCTTCCTAGCCATTCACCTGCCAGAAGGAAGCTAGAATAGTAAGGGCAAGAACTGCTCAGGCTGGAACCAGGAAAGGGCTAACTTTTCCTGCATCTTGCTGTTTAGAATATTATACGACTCTCTGAAAAAACATGCCACTGTTCGCTATCAAGGATGTGTTTCATGTCAGCATCTTCTCACAGGAAGTGTGGAGGTTAGGTAGCTGCTAGTGTTTGATCAGAGATGCCTGGGAAATCTCTGTGCTTTGTCACGGCAAACTTCTCTTACAACAGCTGTTTCTAAAGATGACTTTCAGAAGCACCTTTTGTTTTGTTATCCTTTTCACATCCAACTATTAATTTTGTTTGTGGTGGGTAGTGGTTGTTGGACTATATTAAGGAAGGACCCCACCTCTGACAACTGAAATGAAAAGAACCTACCAGATGTGGCAGCACATGTCTGTAATCCTAGCCCTTAGATGAAGGAAGATTTTGAGTTTGAGACCAGTCAGGACCATATAGTAAGGCCACAATTTACAAAAATAGAAAGAAAAGAAAAGGAAGAAAGAAGAAAAGGAAAAGGAAAGACAAAAGAAAAGAAAAAAGAAAATCCCCCAATCAAAATTCCAAGGAGAACAAGTGACTCATTCCATGTAGACTGTAGGCTTTGTAATTCTGGAACTATATGTTCTCAGAGAATTACAGTGTTTTAATTAAATTACCCCAAAGGGAGGAAATTCCTAAGTAATGTCACTCAGCCCCCAAACTTGGGATTATGCTTCCTAGCATTTAACTCAACTGTCTCCTATTGCAAGGGAAGCTGTCCTCCAGCAGGAAGTCGGCCTTCAGCTACTGAGGGAGAAGTGGAGAAAGACACAGCTTTTCCCAGGCAGTTTTGCATTGGGTGCAACCCAGCTGTATGCACAGTGACATGCACTGTCAGGACCCAGATCTCCCAGGTAATAAGCCCCCAGAGCCCAGGGGAATTGGGGGATGTGGGAGAAGGGGTTGCTTCTCTCCCCTTGCCTCTCCTTATAGCCTCTCAGCTCTGGCATCTTCATCAGAATGCTTAGTTACCTGAATACATTGGACCACTGCTCTAGGGTCAAAGAAGACTGAGCCACAGGACTGGAATCTTTACCTTGAGCCCTCAGTATGACCTTGGGCAAAGCCTTTAAACCTTGACCCCTGGGTGAGGAGGTAAGGAGTTTCTCCAGAGCCTGTGTGAGTTGTTGCCCAGCTCCAACATTCTGGAATTCCAGCATCCCTTGTCCAGCCAAGGCAATGAGCTAGTTGTAAAGGACAAAGAAGGAGGAGTGGCTGTTTGGAATTCATGGGCAGTTCTGGTGGGTGGGACTTCTAATATACTTGACTGGGGATTGGAGCAACGTGTTTCTCTAAAGCTTTGTTGATGGCTGACCAAGATGGCCACTCCTTTGGTGGTACTGCAGAGACAACTGGAATGTGCTTATCTGAGAACATCTGGCTCCTCAACCTACCAATCAGGCTTCCACTACCCAACCCAGAAAAAGATCAAATGTGTACAAGAGGCGGAGCCCAGGAAGATGTGTCAATCAAATTGGAATTTAGACTCTGTTGTTCCTAAGAGTTCTTGTCTAAGGGAACACTCCTCAATGATGCTGCAAAAGATTTCATGCCTTTTTCTCCCTAAGTGATTCCTCCTTTGGAGAAACTGTCGGGGAGGGCCCAGGAGGATCTTGAAAAGCTTAATGCTGAGCTACTCTTGTATCTGATGATTTGGAAAACTGTGTAATTAGGGAGTCCATGGCAGAGAGCTTAGGACTGGAAGTCAAGACATTTTGGACTTCAATTCTGGCTTTGCCACTACCTGGCTGGGCAGTCTTGGGTAAGTTTCTTTATCTTTCTGGGTCTCAGTGTTCTCTCTATGATCTCTTTCTGTCCTGCCACACCTTGACCCCTGAAGAAAGAAACCTCCCAGTTTGTTTGAAATGTACTCATCACCTTACTTATGTAACTGTCACCCCTCTGTATATCACCTTTACAATAAAATTAAATTAAAAAAGATAAAAAGAAAGACAGCTCCCAGGATATGGCCACATCCACTTCAATTTGTGTGGTTATATAGCTCTGATATGGAGATTACATTCCTTTCTCATGTTCCTCCTCTTTGAGGGCTATTGGAATGTACCCCCAAAAGTGAGCATGCTTGAGAATGTCTCAACTAATTGTGGAGGTGCATGGTATGTTGAAAAGCGAGTATTGCATAAACATTAAAAACCCAGACTCTGGAGTTAGGTAGACAGCCTTTCTTTTCAATCCCAGACTAATGAATCACTGTAATTCATTGATTAGCAAATACATGTCAGGTGCTGATTTTGTGCCAGGCCCTTCTCGTCAAGCTTTTTGTGCATATATGGTTATATTTTAGCCTCACAGTCCCAGTGAGGCAAGTATGAATTTTATTTGCATCTCACAGATGAGGAAACTGAAACTAGGAAGGGTGATGCGATTTACCCAGGGTAACAAAGCTTGCAAGTGGCGAATCTGGGGCTTGAACTGACTCCAAAGCAATGTTCATCCTATGTTCTGCTGTCTCCAAGATCCTACTTCATTTAATTCTCATTCACAGAAGTACAACATAGACACAATTGTCCATATTTGGTAGCATCACTGGGCAAAGGTCAATGGTGGAGCTTGGATGGTGCTGCTCAGTCCTCAAACCTGTACCATTGACCCTCTGTTTCAAACCTCAGTTGGTCATCCCACATTATGGCTCAGTGAGCATGTATGCTTCTGTAGGAGGGAGGGAACAGCATACACTTTACAGTGTAGTAAGAAAAGCCCTGGAATACAGACCAAAACAGCTTAGCTGTGGTCCTGTTGTTCCACATTAGTCACATGACCTTGGATATTTGCACTTTCTAAATTCGATCAACCTTGCTTTCCTCACAGGGATAGTTATTCTAAGAATCAACTGAGAATGTGGCTGTGAAAGGACTTTATTCATTAGAACGTGATAAAAGCAGCATCATTATTATTGAAGTCTACTCCCCCGATTTTATTTTTCACCTAGCTGGGCAGTACATGGCACATTGCCCTCAAGATTCTTGAGATGTACAGTGTCACAGTCCAAGCCCTGCTGTCCCATGATGAAGCAGCACCAGGTGACACTCACAACTGGCAACTCTCACCTGACTCACTTCAGAGATGCCCTATTGGCCATGTGAGGCGTCACAATGGCGGCCACTGCGCCATGGCCTTGTTCCAGAATGGCTGGAATGTGATGTTCCTGAACAGATTCAGGCATGAGAAGAGAGGAGAGAGCATTTGTGAACTGACAGCCTGGGGGGGGGGGGGGGGGGGGGGGGGGGGGGGGGGGGGGGGGGGGGGGGGGGGGGAGATGTGGCTCATCTTCTATGCTCTTGTTTTGAAAGCAGAGGTGTAGTCACTCTGTGCTCCTCTCCCTGATCTTATCACCCTTTGGGAAGCTTGCAATCCCACACAGCTGTGGACTGCCTCACCCCTGCTTGGGCCTCACACTCTCTGTCATTTCATCAGCGTCCTTTTGGGCCAGAGAGGGAAGCTGAAAGTGCAGAGGGATTAAACAACTCAACAAGATCTATCCCACGTATGTTTTCCTGTTCCCTTTGACCCAGTCTTGCTAAAATGGCACAGGCTAAGGATTTTATTCCCTTATGGGTTTTGTTTGTATTTGTTTAGAGTCCAGGTTCAAGCTTGGAGTGGGAACATTCTTATACTCCAACAGAGTCCAGAGTCTGCCAGAGAGATGTCAGGAGGACAGAGAGACTGAGGTATAAACAATGGCTCTCTTGGGGTGGAGCCTTCTCATCTTGGTCTTCTCTCCATTTAGTATGCAAGTATTGACATCCTCTGTGTCAATGACCATTAGTCATTGGAGAATCACCTGCTTGGGTTGGCACAACAGGAGTATTTGTCATGGATACGAAGGACGAAAACTTCCAGAAGGTGCTCAGAGGACACACCATTGATGGAAATGGCCCTCTGTCAGGCGTTGGAGACCTGATTTCCAGTCACAGCCCTGCCATTGGCTTCCCTGTGAAATTGGAAAAATTGTTTGGTAGCATATTTTATAAAGAAGGCATGGGCTGGGATATCCAAAGTCCAACAAGGCTAACCAACTATGTCAGGTTACCCAAGACTTTCCTGGTGAATATTCAACATGTCACGTCCAGAAATCCTTGCATCCAAAGGAAAGCTTTGCTTCCTAATTATTCTAGAAACTTCTCTCTGTGGGGCTGGGAAGGTAGCTCAGTGGTAGAGCGCTTGCCTTGCATGCAGGAGGCCCTGGGTTCGATTCCTCAGCACCACATAACCAGAAAAAAAAAGCTGGAAGTGGCGCTATGGCTCAAGTGGTAGAGTGCTAGCCTTGAGATGAAGAGCTGAGGGATAGCACCACTGGGCCCAGAGTTAAGGCCCATGACCGGACCCCCCCCCCAAAAAAAGAAACTTCTCTCTGTGTTCTCAATCTCTTTCCCCTTTGTGTTGTAGAATACGTTCATCTGGGTTAAAACATTATTGTATAACTCCTTTTGCTGAAAGGTTGTGGGAAGAAATGACACTCAATCCATTCTGACCTTCCACTGTGCAACACAGACCCAACTAGAACAGATTGGGTCCCAAGTCATTCTGGCTCACTCCTCCCTGCCCCTAGTAACCCCATGTTGAACTAGACTTCTGTCTCCAGCTCTACAGAAACCTCAGCTTTTCCCCCCTTAGAGTGATGTCAGTGACTTTAGCAACTGGAGGATGGCCAGCTTCTCCTTTTTTGTTTTCTGTTGGTCGTGGGGCTTGGCCTCTGGGCCTGGGTGCTGTCCCTCAGCTCTTCAGCTCAAGGCTAATGCTCTACCACTTGAGCCACAGCGCCACTTCTGGTTTTCTGGTGTTTAATTGGAGATAAGAGTCTCACAAACTTTCCTGCACAGGCTGGCTTTGAATCTCGACCCTCAGATGTTAGCCTCTTGAGTAGCTAGGATTACAGGCATGAGCCACAGGCACCTGGCTGGCCAGCTCTTTTGATTCTCACTCTTGGACCAAGGATAGTGATTCCTCAGCTCATTTATTTGATCAGTTTCAGCCTCATCCAATTTCTTTCTTTTTTTTTTTTTTGGTCTGTCTTGGGGCTTGAACTCTGGGTCTGAGCACTGTCCCTCAGCTCTTCAGCTCAAGGCTAGCGCTCTACCACTTGAGCCACAGTGCCACTTCTGCCTCATCCAATTTCTTATGGCTATTACAGGTAAAATTGCTTTGGGTGATGTTGGGGATGCCAGTTGGTTTTTCATTCTGAGAGGAATCCCTCAAGTGTTTGGGGATTGAGAATGTTCAGCATTTCCAAGAAAAGGCAGCATGCAAACAGAGTTGTATGATCTCTGCTTCTCCCTTCACCTTCAACACCCATGGAGACTATTTCACCAACTCCCTGCCTGTCCTGTCCTTGGTGTGCTCTCTCCTTGTTTACTTCTGTTGCTTCCTGAACACAAGGGCTGGCATCAGGCACTGTGCTGAAGGTTGGAGAAACAGAACTTAGCTCCAACTCATATGGTTCTCTGGTCGTGTGGCAGCCAGGCAGACCTACATACAAACAGCTGCCTTATGGTATGACATGGGTTGTAACACATTTGCAAGCTGTGCAGATGAAAGGAGGGGTTGATTCCTTATGCCTGAGGTGACATCTGGGCTGGATCTGAAGATGAGGAGAAGTGACAGGTGGAGTATGGGCAGGAGGAAGCTGACATGCCAGCTTTCTCCTTTTGTCATATTCTGTGAGTGACCCTGCGGGTGGCAGTGGGTCAGAGATTGCTGGGCAAGACGCCAAACAGGCAAAGTCAAGAGCCTGCCAGGCCGAAGGAACATGGGCACACCCAAGTGACCATTTCCTATTTCCCAGAGCAGAAGAGGGCCCAGAACACACCCCTTCCTTTCCTTCTCATTGCTAAGCATGCCTGCCTCTTCCCTGACCAAGTCTAAGTTCTGCTCTGACTCTGCTCTGGTCCTTCATCAATCAGACAGGGTCACTCTTGACTTTCCATGTTCTCTGCCCTCCATACTCCCTTTCCCAGATTTCCAACTCTCATTATGGTTCAAATCCCAGACAGCTCCCACCTGGTTATTTGCAAAATCCTCTTCATTAGTCCTTAAGGTTCAGGAGGTTTGTCCATCCTGCTCCATCTTGTGTGTCCTTCCTGGTGAATCTCTAAAGGTGTGTTGACTCATGAAATAGTTCTAGAGCCTTTGCAAGCATGTATCTTCAGACTTCATTGTCTGTGACGTTTGAACAGAGCCATGTTTAAATCCCACGATCCAGATGTCTTTGGCTCCTGCCTCTCTGTCTACTTATATGGAACCCTAGTTTCTTCCAAAGTGCACCTGAAACCCCCCAGAGCAGGGCTGCCAACATGCTCTGTTCAGCAGCACCCTTCTGTGCATGTTTGTCTGAGATACACTTATCACATGCATGCACAAAAAGTTGAACTTTCATAGTAACATTCATTTTTATGATCTCTTGCAGATGTGACTGTTTATTGCAGGGGAGGGGCGGTACTCAGGGCCTGGGCACTGTCCCTTAGCCTTTTCACTTAAGGCTGGCACCTGACCACTTGAGCCACAGTGCTTTTTGCTTGTTAATTTGAGGTAAGAGTCTCATGGACTTTTCTGCCCTGACTGTCTTTGGTCCTAGATTCTGAGATCTCAGCCTGCTGAGTAGCTTGAATTACAGGTATGATCATGTCACTGTTGCCCAGTGTGACTTAATTTGGTTTTTTTTTTTAACAAACAACAACAAAAAGCATCTCATCCTTCACAGATCACCGAAGAAGCACAACCCAGGGTATCTCATTCACAATCAAGCCTGGCCACTTTCCTTGACTCCCTGAAGCTCTGACAGGTCCTGGAGCTGCTTTCTTGAGTTTTGCTTTTGTTTTGCTTCTTTTGAAATCCATCCACGCTGACAGCTCTTCCTGAGCATTCATGTAAGAAACAGCTCACTTTACAAACATACTCCAATTTGGAACATCTTCCCTTCTGACATTGAATTGGGACTCAAATTTTAAATCACTGTTTACCTTCTTCCTCTAAAACCTTTTTTCCCCCAATTTAGCTTAGTAAATTTTTCTAGAAATAAATTAGCTGAGCAGTAGTGGCTGTAATTCTAGCTACTGAGGCTGAGATCTGAGGATCATGGTTTGAAGCCACTGTAGGCAGCAAAATCTGTGAGAAACTTGTCTTCAATTGACCAAAAAAAATCTGGAAACAGAGGTGTATCTCGAGTGATAGAGCGTAAGCCTTGGATGAAAAAGCCAAGCGAAAGCTTGAGGCTCTGATTTCAAGCACAAATAAATTAAAAATCAACTTTACTGAAATATGCACTGCATATAATAATGCAACTAATTTTACTGCATTTTGCTGTATTTGACCAAAGCATATATGAGAAAGATACCATCTCACTTAACATAAAGGACAATTGCCTCACTCTAAAAGGTCTTTGTGTCTTGCTCTTAATCTGTTCCCCTATTCCAGCTACAGGAAACAACTGATATTTTCTGTTACTATAGACTGGTTTGGTTGCTTCTAGGTTCATGTGTCTGGCACCATCCAGAATGCTCTTCTTCACCTCTGGCTGCTTTCACTGGTGTAGTTGTTCTGAGATTCAGCCACCATTGCATGTATCCCTACATATTTAAATCCTCCAAGTTACAGAGATGTGTTTCATTGCACGTAGCACATGCTGTTTATTCATTCTCCTGTTGATAGACATCTGTCTGGGATATTTCCAGCTTTGGGTTACTTGAATAAATCTCTGAACATTGATGTACAGATCTTTGTTTGGACAAATGTTCTCATTTCTCTTGGGTAAACACCTAGTAGAATTGTTAGGTCATCGGGTGGAGATTATATTTAACTCCATAAGGAACCAATAGACTACAGTGCTTTGATGATAATCACATGATTTCTAATTGGACCCCAGTTCCAGCTGCTCTGCAGAGTGTCTTGGCTGTTCATCGAATTGCATTTCACACGGATTATTTTTCTCCCTTACAGCTGCAGTACAAGCAATGTTAGGATCTGTTGTGAACTACATATACATAGCAGGTCACTGTGATTTTAAAATATTAAGAATTATTTAAAAATATTTGTGAAAGTTTTGCCTTAGAAAATATATATATCATGTAAAAACAAGAAAACTGCGGGGAGGGGTAGGGTTCAGTGGGATGAAGGGAGAATGATGATAGGGGTGACATCCGTCAAGATGCATTCTACTCATAAACTGATTTGCTGAATGATAATACCTGTGTATAACTATTTAAAGATAATAAAAAGATAACGCAATATAAAAGATTAAAGAACCTTCAAAACAATGAAGTAAAAGAAGAAAATGAGCACGTACTTATAAAACACACATTTCCATTCACTTCCATGTCATATCTTGATCCATAGCTGCATCCTCCAGGGAACATTAGGACATTAGACTCCGTACAGAAAGTATAGAGCCCATGCATATTATGGTACCTTCAGTAGCATCTAGAACCCAGGTTCCTTCCAGCTTTTTATCCACAATCCCCAGTGATGGCTCATGTCTTCCCATCTAGGATAGAGATCTAACCGTTACCTCTATGGTCTAGAGAGCAGCGAGAAGAGGGAAGAAAGTATATGCCCCTTCCCCGAAGGATGCACCACAGGAGTTGACTTTACTCTTTTTGCTTAAATCCCTTTGGTAAGAACTTAGACCCAGGGCCAAGTGGACCAGTGTAATCAAGGGAAGACAGTTACTTCCCAACCTAATTTGAGTGCCACTTGGATAGAAGAAGTGTGGGTAGTGGGGGACAAGAACATTTTCTACCACATTAGCCATGGTTGTTGTGCTGATAGGAGACATTTACAAAGGAAAAATGGGTATTTTGGTATTTGGTTGAATACTAATAAAAGCTTGTATGTGACATTGGAAAATAGGCTGAGAATTTAGCTTTTCACCCTGACATTAAAGTTCTCCACAACCTGGACACATCCACTTTTTTAAACTTTCCATCCCTGAGGATTTCCCTACATAAAAGTGTTTGTTTTGTTTGTTTTTGCCAAATGTTGCAAAATCTTAACTTTCTTCCATTGTTGTCGCTTGTTATTCTGGCCCTTTTACTTAGAAATCTTTGGGGGTTCCTGGAACATGGCTCATTTCCCAGCTTGGAGTTTTTGCTACCTCGTCTCTCTGGGATGTATTTCCCTCAGAAGTTTTTTTATATAGTTCTCTCCTTTCTGCCACTCAGATCTTAGTTCAGCTATGGAATGATCAGAGAAGTCTTCTCAGATCAACTTTCCATTACTGTCTCATACTTATATTGTTACAAAGCTTCCACATTACCCTGATTTATTTTCTTCTAGTATTAATCCCTAACTCCAAGATTATACCATGTTGAATTTTATGTGGAGTTATCTAACTAATTCTGCATTTTCTCACAAGAAGGTTCTAGAAAAGCCCCAAACTCTCAGCCTGCTCAGAGTTGCAGCCTCAGCTCCATTGCTTAAATTCAGAGATGACCAAATAACCTTATTTTTTCTGTCTCTAGATTTACTCATGCTGTAAGGCCAATCAACATCGCCAACTTAGCTCAGGGAGTTGGTTTTTAAGGAAGAATATTAGCATAAACTAATAAAATAGTGTAAAGTAATGACTAATAAACCAGTGCAAACAAAGAGTTTTCAATTGTAAAATTTACAAGATGTATATAATGTACTTTGATCAAATCCACCGCATCTACATCAAATATGTTTTAATCCCTTTCCCCAATTTTATCAGGGCTGATTTCCTTTCATTCAAGGTGAAGCTTAAATTTTACTTCCTTAGAAAGACCATCCTTTTTGATCCCTTAGCAAGCATGTGTCCCTATTACTTTATCAGAGAATTTCAGTCATTTTCTTCAGAATATTCCTCGCTATTTTAAATCCTGTATTTGTTTTCATCTTTCTCTCTCTCTTTCCTCCTTGCTCCTTGCCTTTCCCCCTTCCCTTCCCTTTCTCCCTCTCCTTTTCATTCCTCCCTCTCCCCCCCCCAGTTCTCCCTCTCTCCCTTACCCTCTCTCTGTGTCCCTCTCTCACTCTCATTCTCTCCCTTGTTCTGTCTCCTCACTAGATGTCAAACTAAAGAGGTGGGTGGAGAGTTGGTCTGCCTGGCTCACTAGATAGCATGCCCAGCATGATATCTGTATTAGCAGGGGTCTCAGAGGCTTGTGGGTAATCCAATGCATGCCCAATATATTCTGTCTGTATTGGTCATTGATGAGGATTAGTGATCCTCTCTATTATCATCAGCTTTTTTTGTGTTCTAAAATTCAGCAACTATGTGCTTATCTCACTCTTTTCTGGTCCTTAGAAACAGAGACCAGTTCCCTCTTTATACCTCTCTACACCCCCACACTGAATTTCTTTAGACTAATTTTACTGAGTATATGTATTTAGTCCAGGAATGTATTCACATTACAATAAAACTGGATTCTGTGATCAAGAACATTTGTTTAGGACTAGGATACATTTAATCAGTTTTGCTTTGAATCATAGAATTTTATAAGCATTTAAAAATGCTACTGCAGACCACATGTCCAAGAGAGGTGATGAAGTTGTCAGAATTTCCCAAACTTATCTGGACACTAAAACTGTTATTCTAGTTGGGTGCTGGTGGCTCACGCTGGTCATCCGTGCTACTTAGGAGGCTGAGATCTGAGGATGACCGTTCAAAGCCATCCTGGGCAGACAAATCTAAGACTTATCTCCAGTTAACTAGCAAAAAGCTGGAAGTGGGGCTGTGGCTCAAGTGTCTCTCAGCCTTGGAAGGAAAGTAAGAACATGAGGCCCTGAGTTGAAATCTCAGTAAAGAAACTTATTGCTCTCAGGGACTCATTTATCCAAAGTGTTCCATGGTATATATTCGATTTCCCTCAATTTCTTCATTTTTCTCTTCTACTTTCTAAATTTCTTCCTCATTTTTCAGCTATCAGCTTCCCCTCCTTTAAAAGTCCTTGGTAAATGATCTCAAGATAGTACCTTGTTTTAAGAGAGAAGGGTGCAGGTATAATTTTAAACCCTAGATTGTGTCACATATAACCCCATGAAAGCACATATCTCTGGCTTTTATCTTTTCCTTGCAGGATTTAGGAAATGGAGCAATAAATTATGACTTTCCCTATTTCTGGTTTGGAAGATGGAATTGGCCATGAGTCTGAAGATGTGGAAAGGATCTTGGGCTTTTCCACCATCAGAGGTAAAGTAAAAAAGAGCTGAGTTCACTCTGCAAATCTTCCTCAGTATTGACCTCTGACCTCCTAAGAAAAGCAAGTACCTAACTCTCCCATTGAAATGCAGGCCTCTGGCCTAACTTAGGAGAAGAGTTCCCTGGCTTCCTGGCCTCATATAGTATTATTGGCAGTGGTGGTAATAGGACAAACAAACAACCAAACAAAATCAAACAATAAAACCTCACCTCAGTTTACCAAGAGAGCCCCACCAAGCATTGAGAAGATTCATTCCAAAATAACAGAACCAAGTGTAACTGAGAGATACCATTGTACAGGTGGCAACATTGAGGTCAAATTGAGCAATTGCCTGCCCAAGATCACATGATTAAGGCTGAGGCTCAGCAGGGGCCAGCATCTGCTTTCTGAGTCATATGGTGGTACCCCTTTAATTTCATCAATCTGTCTCAGTAAAGGATATTTTTAGTACATTGTACTTATTAAATATAGTTTTATGTTCTCTGACCCTGACTTCAAAGCTTGTGAGCCAAATATTTTATATCCCTCTGAGAAGCATAAATTAAATAGTTTCTTCTATGTGTCCTAATTGATCTTGCAGCTTTGTTTGGAGGCTCAATTCAGACACTGGTAAAGGAGTCTCATAAAATAACCATCACACTGGGTGAAGACGGTAGTATTACCATTATGGTGATCCCTTTGGGTGAGCAGGGACGGCCTTCAAAGTGGCCAGAAAATCTAAGGCTTTACAGCCTTCCTCTTTTGTAAGTGTAGACACTGAGGCCCAGAAGGCAGTAAGCAGAGCAACCTTGGGTGGCATCAGGAGTTAGTTCTCTGCAGTGGCAGGTGTAAAACTTGGATTCTATTTCTCCTAGAGTGCTCTATTTCCCCCGGCTACACCTTTCGGCCTGCTTCGAGCACCAGGTCCCAAATGAAGCAGCTTCGTCTAAACTTGTTTTGGTCACGATGGGGCCAAGCACAGATGAAATGGAATCCCACAGGAGTTAGGAAATGCTATCCTTGGAGCCAGTGGCTAAGACATTAGGCCCCTGCTTGGAAAGAGAGAACTGAAGCCTTATTTATCTGGGACTTGGCTTGAGGCATACTTCCCCAAGCAGCACCCCGACCTGATGCACACAACACCCTTGTTGGTTGGTGAATATTTCTGCATGTCACCAGCAAGCCTCCCAGCTGGGCAGACAGTGAACTCCCAGAGAGCCGCTGGCAACAAGCAGCTAGCTCTGCAGTTCTGCCAACACAGCACTGTGCCACCGAGTCCGGGTGTCTCTCCGCTCTGCTGTAGAGGCCTGGCTGAAGCTAGTGCAGAAGAGCAGAAGGGAAATCTGGCAAGGCTTTCATAAAACAGAGAAATCAGCTCAAGGAAGTGAAGTGTTTCTTGTCCTTAAGAGTCCCAGAGTTAATGACATCTGGGAGATGTTTCAAGCTGCTCAGCTATGTGTGCCAATAAAGAAATAGTGAATGAAGGGTGAGTGATTGGACAGTGACAATCCAACATGGTATTTGGTAGGGGGAGTTACAGGGTACTATGTTTTTGGTATCATAGAAGAGATACTTAACCTAGGGTGGAGCTAAAAAGAGGGAAGCTACTTATAGACTCTTCCTAAATGCAGCATGGGAGTTAGAAACCATGTGTTATGTAGGAATCCTGCGAGCCTTGGGTTGGTAGGAGCATTCTAGATGGTAACACTGTATGCGCAATGTGGCACTGACAAGGGGAGAGGGATCTGGAGGACATCCAGGTGTGGCTGGAGTGGGAAGACATGAAACTGGGGGCCTTGACACAACAGGCTCTCCAGCAGCCATGTAAACAGTGCAGAGGCTTGGATGCTTGAGGTGAGCGCTGCAGAGGTGTGGGTTACATGCCATCTGGAGGAAGAGATGGGGTGCAGGATTAGCTGACCTTGAAATGACCTAGAAGAACTGACTGTGAGGTAGCTGCTGCCAGCCAGGTAGGAGAAAGAAATCCTTTTGTCTCTTGTCTCCCTTGCCAGCTTCCATCAGGTCCACAGAATCTGAAGATTCTTTTTTTAAAACATTAATTTCAGGATCACTGCTCAAGCCAACTTGGCCGCCTCGTGGCCAGGATCCTATTTAATTTGGAGAGGAAAAGGTTAGGATTTAGAGCCTCTTTTATATCTGGGCCAATTGTTCTTCTCCTCTCCTGTCCTCCCCTTCTCTCACCCTTCACTTCCTTCCTTCCTCTCCTCTCCTCCCCCTTCCTCATCTCTTTCTCTGTTCCTTCTCTTCTACCTGGACTGGATATTCCTTCTAAATATAGACACAGAGAAAAATGTGGTCACAGATTAGCTTTTTTTAAAAAAGTTATTGGTACTTTCAATTTCATGCTTTTGATTTCAATTTGTGATTTCAGTAGTGTGGTATAATTCTCCATCTTGTCATTTATTTCTTTAAAAAGGATGAATCACAGGTGTTTTTCTTCTAAGTCTATTTCTGATCATTCTGATATTAAGAATACCTGTAATTGGTTTCCATAGCCTATTTTTGCTCTTGGTTCTATTTCTTGGTATTCAAGATATTCTGGAACATCAAATTTTTCTTTATATGCAGGCATTAGGGTCCTTCGATTAGCTGGTTCAAGGTTAGATTTCTGCCCTTGCTAGGCTTGTTCTACTTCAGTTCCTTGCTATAGAATAAATCTCCAGGGATTCAGAGCAAGAACTGTGGGTATTTATCAGGACCCTCTCTGCCTTGGTTGTTTCTGCTCTTGGTTTCTAAAACCATGCCCCTACTAAGCCTTTACTGAGCTCTTTAAGTACTTACTACTTGGCCTTTAGCTTCTTGTGGTGACAGCTTAAGATTTAGCAAAGCTCCAAAGGAGGAAAAGAGGGGGGAGGGGCTCACTTCTCCCTCAAGTCCTAGCTGCGATGTGTTTGCTTCAAATAGACCTTGAAAAGTTTTATCTATTTGTTCTAGTGGATGCTTCTTACATACTGAGTAGAATCATAGGCCATTCAATCTGGGTGGCCAGGGGACAGCTACTGCCATGGGAAATTCACAGGGCTCTCAGGAAGCTTTCAGAGCAGTTAATCCCTGGGATTTTTTTTTGGGGGGGGGTGATGTATTGCTGGTTTTGATCCCAGATTCCCTAGAACTTTGCTATGTCACTCTTGTCCTTAGTTTAAGGGTCCTCTTAGATTTGGGTCCTCAGTGCCAGGGGCAGGTGAGGAGAGGGAGCAGGTAGGGATTATGAGATAGTATTATTCTCATGTGGCATGTTTGGAAGCCTGTATGGGGTTGTTTCTTTTTTCCTCTTCTTTCTTTCTTTCTTTCTTTCTTTCTTTCTTTCTTTCTTTCTTCCTTCCTTCCTTCCTTCCTTTCTTTCTTTTTTCTTTCTTTCTTTTCTTTCTTTCTTTCTTTTTCTTTCTTTCTTTTCTTTCTTTCTTTCTTTCTTTCTTTCTTTCTTTCTTTCTTTCTTTCTTTCTTTCTTTCTTTCTTTCTTCTCTTTTCTCTTCTTCCTCCTGCTCCTCCTCCTCCTCTTCCTCCTCCTCCTTCTCCTCTTTCTCCTTCTCCTCTTCTTCTTCCTCCTCCTCTTTCTTCTTTTTTTGCTAAATTACTGGGAAGAACCTACTAGGGCCAAGGACACTGGCATTGGGAATGGTTCTGCAAGTGTAATTGATTACTTCCCCCAAATATTTTTCCATTAAGGACAATGGAGCTCCTTCTACATGCGCTCTGATTCTACTCACTCTTACCTTCTCAAGGGCTTCCCTCCCTCCTCATTTCTCTTTCTCCCTCCTAGGTCCTCATTTCCGCCTCCTATGTCCTCACTTTCCCCTGCTTCATTAAGTCAACCCCACAAGTATTAGAACAAGCACATGTGTGTGAACTGAAGGCAGTACACATAACCCAGAACTTGATTGTGCCCCTTCATCTAGCTTACCATCTCCATTTGTTATCTTCTCTAGAAAAAAAATCTCTTGATAGGGTCAGCTGTAATCTTTCTCTGCTTCCTCATTTCACTTTACTCTTCTACCCACTGTGGGTAGGATCATCAGGGTACTGCGCCCACTATTCTACCAAGCACAGCACTTGACATATTGCTAAATTCAAACCAGTCACTTTCCTTCTCTCATCTTACCTGGCCCCTTAGGAGTATTTTTTGAAGGGAATTCCTTTCCTTTTTTCTTGTGGCATATTTTTTATTATATTTAAGTAGCTGTACAACGGAGTTGCCATTCAGCGAAGCAGATGAATATAATGCATCTTGATCAATGTCCTCCCCCCTTTCAACATTCTCACTCATCCCTCCCCACCCAACCCTCCCCTCACTGTTATTACTTTTGTAGGATGTACATTGAATTTTTGGCTTCATTCTCTCCCCTTCTCTTCATTTGTCTATTTTCTCCCTTTGACCCTACCCTACTCCTTTCAAGTATCCATTTCCTGGTGTGTATTTTGCCGAACTATGATGTTGCCTTTCTGAGAAATTTCAGTTCAACATTTGTGTACCAGCTAATATATTTACTTATGCACTTTTAACCTAATTCTAGCTTCCACATATGAGGGAAAACATGCAACCTTTGTAATGGATGAATAGTCTCATGTGTTAGAAACACTTTCTTCTCTTGCATGCTATGACTTCTCTGGTTATTTCTTCTTAGGGTCTCTGCTGCCTGCACCCACCCTCTCTCTCCTCTCTCTCTCTCTCCTCTGTTATCTTCTCTATCCTCCTTCTTCATCTAAGTGACCTCAGTTGGCTCATTGTAATTATCATCCATATGTAAAGATTCCAAAAATTAACCCCAGTTATATCTTCTTCCCTGAATACCATTTATATCCAATGGGGGTACTTGACTTCCTCTGTACATCTAAATGATCATCATGAATTTAAGCTGACACAATGGATATCCTTATAGCTACCTCTCTACTTCCTTCTGCTCTTTCGTATTGTTTCACATTCCGTAAGTTATTTGATTCAAATGTTTCTGATGTGTTCTCTTACTCTATTTCTCTATATCTGACCCATAAAGAAATCCCTCCCAATGATGCCTTTCATGCATCCAGTTTTCCCTAATTCATGCCACTGCTATCTCTTGCCTGGATTGAGACAATATGTATCTAACAGATTTCCCTGCTCCCATGGTTTCTCTGCTGTATGTAACTCACTCTTGTTATAGCAGGTGGGGTGACAGCATCAAAACCCAGCCAGGTCCTTTGCTCAAAGCTGATGGATTACTTCTCAACCTATAGGCCACACTTCTTCCTGTGATTTAGTAAGCCCTGCATGTTATGGCTCTGGCTAGCCAATCCTGCTTCAACTTGAATATACTCTGTCTCTCTGGCCCACTCCATCACCATGCTGACCAAGTATTGGTCCTCAAACAAGGCAAGATCCTCTCTAGTGCCTTGATACTTGCTTCCTTCTGCCTCAAACCCTCTTCTTTGTCATGTGGATGGCCACTTTCCATTTCCATTCAAAGTCACCATTTTCAGAGAGGCTTTTTCTAAAATAGCTACCCAGTCACTCATTATTGTATTTTAATTTTCTACAAATCATTTATTATTGTTGGTGTGTTTTCATTATTCACTTTACTCATTCATTTTCTTAGGGTCACTCTCTGCAACTTGAATATTGACAACAGAGGAGTATGCACTTGTCTATTCATTTCCTACTGTATAGTTGTATCTAAAGGAGTGCCTGACACACAGTAGGGTTTTGACGCATATTTGTAATAAATTGGTGTGTGTGTGTGTGTGTGTGTGTGTGTGTGTGTGTGTGTGTGTGAATACTGGAACTTAAACCCAGGGCCTCTTGCTCTTGCTTGATTTTGTCACTCAAGGCTAGTTCTCTATCACTTGAGCCACACCTCCACTTCCATCTTTTTGCTAGTTAATTGAAGATAAGGGTCTCATGCATTTTTCTCCCTCAGCTGGCTTTGAGTCAGGATCCTCAGATTTCAGCCTCTTGAGTGGCTAGGATTACATAAATTGGATATTTGTAAGAAGAGCTCTAGGTGATGTAAACCTATAATTCCAATTGACAATAAGTCATTTATCAAAAAATATATTTAAAAATGAGAGACACCACTAAAGCTTGTCATTATTGTGTCCTCTATCACCATAGATTAAAATTTTCAGTTTCTGAAATACCTGTAAATGAATATAAACTTGAGTTTTTCTTTTGTTTGTTTTGTGCCAGTGCTGGGGACTGAACTCAGGGCCTAGACACTGTCCCTGAGCTTTTTTTTTTTTGCTCAAGGCCCACCCTCTATCACTTGATAGCTACACTTCTGACTTTTTTGGAAGGTGTATAATTGGAAATAAAAGTTTCATGGATTTTCATGCTTGGGCTGGCTTTGAACCCCAATCCTCACATTTCAGCCTCCTGAGTAGCTAGGATTACAATTGTGAACCCTCAGCTTCTGACTTTGAGATAGCTTTTTTTTGTGGGTTGTGGGGCTTGAACTCTGGGCCTGGGTGCTGCCCTCAGCTCTTCAGCTCAATGTTAGCTCTATCACTTGAGCCACAGCGCCACTTCCGGTTTTCTGGTGGTTTATTGGAGATAAGAGTCTCACGGAATTTCCTGCCCAGGCTGGCTTTGAACCTCAATCCTCAGAGTAGCGAGGATAACAGAAATGAACCACTGGCACCGAGCTGAGAGTCTTTTATATCTAGCTCTTTTACTTAAGTTACGTCCATGAAATCCATTCGTCTAGTTTCATGTTATAATAGTGCATATTTTAAAATTTTTACTGTTATGTGCTATTTGTGTTTGAATCTCTTTCTATATGTGTTATGTCATATAAAATACATGTATTCATTCTAAAAATTAAAAGGGAGATGGTGATGATGATGGAGAGTAATGGCTTACCAAATGTATTCTGTAGAAGTTTCCCTTCCTTCCAAGGACGTGGGACTTCTGCATCCCTTCTTCCTGCTAGCCTCTTCTCACTTTGCCTATTTTATAGACTGACCTCAAGGTCTTTGGTCAGACTGGCTTTGCAAAAAAGGTGTTCCTGTGGTTACAAAGAATATTCTTTTTTTGAGGTTTGCATTTCTTTTATTAATTTAATTTTATTGTAAAGATGCTATACAGATGGGTTACAGTTACATGAGTAAGGTAATGAGTACATTTCTTGTTGAGCATTATTACCCTCTCCTTCCTCCCACCTCCTTCTCCCCTCCCCCCCCCAAGTTGTAAAGTTCATTTCCAGTATAATGTCTTGTGGGTATCATTGTTACAATAGATCATCCTATGTCCTTGTTTTTTGTTTTTGCCGGTCATGGGTCTTGAACTCTGGGCCCGGGCCCTGTCCCTCAGCTCTTCAGCTCAAGGCTAGTGCTCTACCACTTGAGCCACAGCACCACTTCTGGTTTCCTGAGTGATTTATTGGAGATAAGAGTCTCACAGACTTTCTTGCCCAGGCTGTCTTTGAACCTCTATTCTCAGATCTCAGCCTCCTGAGTAGTTAGGATTACAGGTGTGAGTCACTAGTGCCCGGCTGTTTCAGTGCTTTGTTATTCCTCTTCCCCTTCCTAAATTAGACAAATGTTTATACAAGATGCAGGGCACCAAAATCAAGTACAGTGACAACAAAGGGAACAACATACAAAGGGAACCAAAAAAAATCATGTAGTACATAAAAACCAACAACAACAAAGAAAGACCTCTTGTGTCAAAGAATGTTCTTAAACCCAGTCGTGGATGTCAGATATCAGATGTTGAGTTCTGCTGTCTCCAAGTCATATGGCAGCATAACAGAGTTAATTATTTTGAGCCTATCTCCACAAGTTCATAAATGTGATAACCACAATACAGTTAGTCTGAATTAGCTCCTTCATGTAAAATGCTGATCCCAGTTTTTGACCAGCAATCACATTTCAAACAATGGTAGTTGCTCTTTCTATTACCCTTTTCTGTGTCTTCAGGATCACTATTAGCGTCAGCATCTGTGCTCAGAGTTCTTTCTACTCTGATCCCACCCAGGATATCACTCTGCTGGGGACCCTGCTCTGGAAACTGGATGCTCACTCCTACCAGCAGGATGAACGATCCTACCTCATTGGGTCTCCTGTCCTGGCCCCCTTCTGTGCACTGGAAATAAACCAACCCAAACTGGAATGCCTGAGATGCAGCTGCTTCTTCTCTAGCCAGACCATATTCTACTAAGAGAAGAGAGCAGGAAAGAGAAGCAGCTCAGATAAGCTTGTATCCCATGAACCTAATATTTCAAGGCAGATTGTGAACCCAATAGGGTCTTCTACAAAGCCTGTAGATAGACACTGAGCTTGAGTTTCGTTGTTAATTCCATTAAAGGCTGACTTTGGCTACATTATTGTTTCATTAGCACAGGGGCCCTGGATTCCCTGACCTCCTTTATCCCTGCTAAGAATTTCGTGGGTGGAGTGGAATAGTATGTCTCTGCCAACAGGCAGCAAGGGAGGATAGGAAAGCTGGCTAAGACTACTCAAGACCCGGACATGATGTTGGAGGGTGAAACTTGTCTGGTGGTCTCCTGATCATCACGATCCATAGGGAGATCTTGGAAGTATGTGAAGTCATGGAGAGCCATGACCCCAGTGGTATTCCTGAGCTGCTAGAGAAGCAATAGCAAGTGTCATTCTCAGCTGTTCTGGTGTTTGCTTCATTGCTTGTCTTGGAAAACCTTTCATCTCTCCCTGCCTTCTTTCGCTTGTTTGGTTCAAGTAAACAGTCTGGTGAGGTCGTGCCATCACAAGGCAAGACACATTGGTGTGCTCCACTTTTTATTTCAGGCTCACTTTAAACACCCCATACTTACTGCTAATGACTCTGGGCCTCTCTCCATGATGGGAGTGAGGGTGGGGGTAGTGACGCTGAAGAATTATGCTGTTTATAAGAACAGTTTCCCGTGTGTATCTCATAGACATTGTGTTTTATTTGGGGTCTGGTTGGGAGGGCCATGATAAGGTTTGAACTGGACATTTAAACAATGTGTCTGTTGTGTCTGAGACAATACTCTGTGCTAACCCCTCAATAAATGACCAAGTCGATGTTTAAATCCAGGATTACACTTCAGTGACAATCTACTTGACATATACACAGCAAGTCTGAATCCTGGCTCCACCACTTGTAGTTCTGGGAACTTAGGCAAGCTTTTATGTCCTCTAGAATCCTTTGTAAATCATAGATAAAAGATGCTAGCTCATCGTTTCTGTAAATATTAAATGAGATATTTCATAGAAATGTTTATGCTCACAACATAACCTCAACACTCTACATATGCTAACAACTGAGGAAACAGGAAAAAGAAAAATAGGAGCCAGGTGCTGGTGGCTCATATCTATAATCTTAGAGACAGAAGAGCCTAAGATCTGAGGATCGTGTTTCAAAGCCTGTCTGGGCAGGAAAGTCCATAATACTCATACCTCCAGTTAACCAGCAAAAAACCCCATAGAAATGGGGCTGTGCCTCAAGTGGTAAAGTGCCAGCCTTGAGGAAAAATACTAAGGGACTGTACAAAGGTCCTGTCTTCAAGGACATGCACATGCGCGCGCGCACACACACACACACACACACACACACACACAGAGAAAAATAGTAGGTGAGAACTGAGCTTAGTTACTTAACTCCACTATAAAATACACCAAATGTCAATAAACTATGAAAAAAGGCTTTTTAAAATTTGGCTGGCTGGGGCTGGGAAGGTGGCTCAGTGGTAGAGCGCTTGCCTTGTATGCATGAGGCCCTGGGTTTGATTCCTCAGCACCACATAAGCAAAAAGCAAAAAGTTGGAAGTGGCACTGTGGCTCAAGAGGTAGAGTGCTAGCCTTGAGCTGAAGAGCTGAGGGACAGCGCCCAGGCCCAGAGTTCAGGCTCCACGACCGGACTTCCCCCCCTCAAAAAAAATTTTGGCTGGCTTATTACATTGCTTTCCTTTCACACGTGCTAGAACACAAGGCTCCCCATGTTCTCTAATACAAGGCCACCAAACATTCTGGACCATGTACTTTATCAGGGAAAGTTCTCTCACAACATATGTGCATTTATGTACTTACAATTAAATTCATACACTAGCAACCTATTAACTATGTTATATGGCATAACTATAATTTCATGTTAGTGACGATGGAAACAAATATGAATGTTAGTATTATTTTCCTCTCCTTGAAAACTCCTGTGCTGGTCTTGAGTAGGACTGAGATCTTGAGGAAGGCCACTTGAGCAGCTTCTTGATGCAAGGACCAAATGAGTAGCTCCTTACTAAAGCAGTTATGGAGGTTTCACTGTGCTTATCAGGAATGCACATTGACAAGCAATCATATATGCCCTTAAAAGATAATGATAAGAAAGTCTTGGGAAAACGGGAAGTTCTGGAAGTTACAGTTTAAGGATAATACACAGAACTATAATTTGAAGGGTCTATGTATCATATTCCATTGAACGCACAAAATCAGAACAAGAAGAAAGAGCAATGCCCCTGAGGGAGGGTTTCCCAGAAGAAGTGATGCTTGGTATGGTTCTAAAAGACAAATATTCAACACACAGACAAAGTAAGAAGAGTGTTTGAACTAAAAACACAGCCTGCACAGTCAGCACCCTGTGTGTCATGTGGGATGTTTGAGGTGGCTGATATGGTTAGATTATGTACAAGGGGGAAAGGGGGAGGAGGCCAGAGGGATGTAGATAAGGTGGCCAACTGTCAGATCACAGGGCCATATGCTTTGTGACAGATTATCACAGAGACTCAAGACGGAGCTAGACACTGGTAGTTAACACCTATAATCCTAGCCACTCAGAAGGCTGAGATCTGAGGGTCCTTGTTTGAAGAGATTCTTATCCACCATTGACTAGCAAAAAGACAAAGTAGAGGTGTGGGTCAAGTGATAGAGTACCTGCCTTGAGCCAAAAAAGCTAAGCAAGAGTGTGGGGTCCTGAGTTCAAACCTCACTACTGGCATTAAAAATAAAACAGAACAAGATGAAGGATCCATGGAATGTGAAAGGCAGAAGAGTGATGGAAGATGTGCAGGTTAGAAGGACACTAAGGATTACTCCTAAGAAGGAAAGATGTGAGGTATGAAGCTGGAGGCTGGAGTCTCCTAAGACTCTACGAAAGAAGGGAAGTGAAATAGAAAGGACAGTGATTCATAAGAAGTGAAGAAATAAAAAGTTAGGAGTCTACCTTGGCACATGCACAGTCCTTCTACTCCTTGCGTTCTATTAATTTTTACTGAAAATCAAGTGAAGCAATTTGTTCCTGAAGGGCAATGAGACTTCATTAGGGATCAAGTCAAGGGTGTGAAGACATCAGTGCCTAAAGTCATAAAGTAATCAATCAGAAGTAATAATCCCCAGTCCCAGCAGCACGATTCCAGGGACTATCAGATCACTAAGGTCTATGCAACCCCTCAGCTTCCCTAGAGTTTGCCCATGTGGAACAGGGGCTCCTTGTGCTTATCAGAGTAACCCGAAGCCCAGAACTGGCATCTGTTCATAAGTGAAGACCACCGGTTTCTCGGTTAATTTAGTCCCTCCCATTTCTGGGAATACAGGATTTGGAGATCCACATATCTACCTGTTTCACCCACTTTCTATGTCCAGTTGTCTTCCTAACTTTGTTTATTTTTATCATTTAGCAAAGTACCGAAAATATAGAAAAGAAAACACAACTGTAAGTGAAATGTTGTAAAGATTCCACTCTTGTGACCCATTGTAACAATGAGATGTACAAGATACTGTTGAAAATGAACTTTACAACTTTGCAGGGGGAAGGGGGAAGGAAGGGGGGCAGGAAAGGGATGGTAGGGGAAAAACAAAGGAGGGGGTAATAATGCTCCATAGGAAATGGATTCATTAACCTTACTAATGTAACTGAAAACCCTCTGTACAGATCTTTACAATAAAAATATAAATATATATTTTAAAACATTTAGCTGAGCATTGATGGGTGATACTTACAATCTGAGCTACTCAGGAGGCTGTCAGCTGAGGACTATGGTTCAAAGCTAGAATCCGTGAGAATCTTGTCTCCAATTAACCAGGAAAAAAAGCCAGATTATCAATTGTGGTTCATGTGGTAGAGCACTAGCCTTGAAATGAGAGAATTCAAGTCTCTGAGTTCAAGCCCTAGTATTCACACATACGCAGAGAGAGAGAGAGAGAGAGAGAGAGAGAGAGAGAGAGAGAGAAAATTATCAGCACATTGGAAGTGGCACTGTGGCTTAAAGTGATAGAATGCTAACCTTGATCAAAAAAGCTCAGAGATAGTGCCCAGGCCCTGAGTTCAAGTCCCATGCTCAAGAAAAGAAATGACTAGTTCTTGCCGCAATTCAGCTATTCCTAAAATTTTATCTCTTCCAGGAAGGACAATTTTCCTTCACATCTTCCCAGGATAAACACTCAGCTATCAGGACTCACTGGCTCTGTGCTTGCATGTGTGGAAAGTCGTGACAGCTTTGTTTTCATGGAACTTTTGTTTAATGGTTGCTGCGTTCCTATCAGTAATGACATGATTTGTTTTGAAGCTCCTGGAAGGTAGGCATCATGTTTCTCTGACTCACAATTCTTTATATTCTTAGAAAACAGGAAACAGATGTCCTCAGGATCAACTGAAGTGCAGATGAATTGTAATAGGCAGAAGGTACAGTATGAACAAAGCAGGGGCTGAGTGTGTTCCTTGCTGTCCAGTGCGCTGGACTTGGGTCCCATCAGGCTATGACCTGGGATATATTTCTGGTGAGAGGAGACAGAGTTTGTAGTGAAAGCACACAGGGCAGCAAGCTGGAGTATTGGTGCACAATTATTAGGGGCTGTCATTTGGCTTCCCTGGGACCCGTCCATGCAGCGATGGCAAAGTGGGTCCATCCCAGTTCCATAGTAAGTGACTCTTAGCATGGTGTAGCCAAGTAGTTAGTTTCTCCAGCTTTTGAGGCAAATAGACAAGGCTTCATTTCCTTGTTTTATCCCTTTAAAAATTGTATAACCCATAGTCAGTTACTTTACCTCTCTTTCTCTCCGCCCCCCCGCCCGCCCCGTGTGTGTGTGTGTGTGTGTGTGTGTGTGTGTGTGTGTATGTGTATCTTTACACATCCATACAGTATCTTTCTGTGTAGGTCAGGCTGGCCTAAAGCATGATCCTCCTGTCTCAGGCTCTTGGAGTTCTGAGATTACAGGAGTGAACCACCATGCTTAGCTCCATAAAGAGGTTTTGATAGTATCAATGATATAAGGCATACAATATTTTTGCTATAACCAGCAGATAATTAACTAAATGATCCAGACACTACTGAGAATAGGAGGCATTACAGAGGAATGGTTAGAGTCCTGGCTTTGCAATTAGATCATTCTTGAGTTTTAAGACTAATTTTATTGTGTATGAGCTGTGAGGCTTGAGCAAGTGATTTTCTGGGTTTTCTCATCTCTAAGAAATGATGAGGCCTCCATGTGATTGTTTTAATAAGAGAAAATACTTAAAATGTACTCTCCAGGGCTTACGCTTATAACATGCTTAATTAATAAAATTTGAGGTTTTGGTAGCTCAATGGTAAAGTGTGCACTGAGCATGAGCAAGGAAGGCCCTGTGTCCAATGCCCAGCATGAAAAACAAAGTTGTGTTTTAGAAACAAATATTGAAAATGGTTGTGGTTCTTCTTTAGAGAATAACCTATAGACAAACATAATTTGAATATAGGGAACCCAAAGAAGCTGATATTGTGGGTGGTGGTTCTTAAATGCATGGAAAAATTGGATTTTTCCCACTGGTAATGACAAAGCATTGAATAAGGTGAAAGTTTCTAAGAAAGATAACTCTAGTGTATAATATACAAGACATTGGAGGGAAGGCACACTGGAAAGGAACAGGCTTAGCCAAACATCCCATCCATCCATCCATCCACCTTCCCATCCATCCATCCATCCATCCATCCATCCATCCATCCATCCATCCATCCATCCATCCATCCTATCGTTTATCTAATAATTGTTGAGGACTTTTTACTAGGCATTCTTGGTGAGGATAAGGAAAGAGACAGATAAATAAGATCTAAAGTGCAGCAAGTACTAGACTAGAGAAGCACACCACTGGTGTATCTAGCTCAGATTTTTGGAGTGGATCAAAAAGCAGCGATGAGATCCACAGGATAAAGGAAGTGAAGAGCATTTCAGGCAAAAGATAAATCAAGTGCAAAGGACACATAGGCCGGAGAGAAGGATGAGTGGAAGACTTAGACATTGAGTCTTCACGATGGTGGTTAGGAGAACTAGGCTAGAGTGATGGCCCTGGGGATGGGGAAGAGGGGATAGACGGGCATGTTGTGGTGGTGGTGAAAGCTATGGAGGATGAATGCATTGCCATAGATGACTCGATGTTGGTCAGTCTTTATTTTAGATTGCCTTCTATTTCTCATGGGTATCTGGGATTTTGTGGTGTCAAGTTTGTTTAGTTGGGAACGATGTAGAGGAGGAACTTGTGGTAGTGACTCTCTCAAGGTCATTGTGGTCAAATGCAGTGACTGCTCATTCTAGCCTCAAAATCTTATCTCATTTGTATTACCAAAAGAGTTTTATGCAGTCAAGCATGGTGGCACACTCCTGTAATTTCAGAATTCAAGAGGTTGAGACAAGAGGATCCTATGCTTGAGTCCAGCCTGGATTATATAGAGAGACTGTCTCAAAAAATATACATGAAGAGGTGAAGTAACTGACTATAGGTCAATCCAACCTATAGCTGGTAGGTTCCAATTCTTCCAGCTCTTCCTCTTGATAAGCAGTATCTCTGTTTTTCTCTGTTGTTGTTTTTTTTTTCAAAACGGGTTTCGTGAGCCCATTTTTATGGTTGTGTATATTTAACTTTTCAACTTTACAATGACTCCTTTTCTTACCCTTCCAGAATTCCAGTTCCTTATTCTCTTATTACATAGCAATCACAGTGGATCTGCCCCTGACTGAATCTGACTGGCACAAGGCTCATAAACTTGTAAGTAGCTTGGATTTCACTGATCCTTGAATATTTCTGGTATGTCTAGGAAGCCAAGAAAGAACTGATATTGTTTCTTTCCCCTGAGGAGAGATATACATCACCATCTCATTTAATCCAGGACCAAATAAAGATATTTATTTGAGCCTCTGACTACTCTCCTTTCCTTTACAAAGTAGATCAAAACATAGGAAATGATAAACCAGATGACTAAGCAATCACATAAAAGAGGAGAGAAGACAGAATGTTCTAAGAGGGAACAGGATGTGCAAAGATCCAGGGGCCACAACCTCCTTGTCTACCTTACTTAAGCTTGTTATGACGATTAAGTGAGCTAATGAATAGGACAGTGGTAGGAAGTGGTGTACATGTGAAATAAAATTAGAAAGACTATTTATAAGAGAAGAAGGACTTGCTTTTTCTATTCAGTCCTCTGGAATATTCAACTTACCTTCAAGCTTCAGCCTTCAGAAAACAAAATTTCAGAGGACAAGCTAGGTGTCAGTGGCTTACCTTTGTAATCTTAGGGGGCTGAGATCTGACGATCAAGGTTTGAAACAAGCTCAGGCAGACAAATCTGAGAAACTCTTATCTCCAATTAACTATCAAAAGCCAGATGTGGAGGTATGACTCAAATGGTATAACCCTGGTTATGAGGGGGGAAAAGCTAAGCATGAACACCAGACCCTGAGTTCAAGCCCTAGTCCTGAAACAACAACAACAATAACAACAACAACAACAACAACAAAAGAATTTCAAAGAACATATGTAGTTGGTGCCAGCAGGGCCTAGAGCAGTTAGCTCAGAGAATAGCATTGTCTGCTACTAGATGAAAGGCACTGAGAGTACTGACAGACCAGTGTGCTCTCTTCCCATGACTTAACATTTCTGAAGTGCAAGTGCACGGTCAAACATCCAAATTATTATTATCTTTACTTCTATAGACCCTTTCAGTTTATTTTTCTCCCCTGGATGGATGAAGCAGAGTCACCCTTAAGAATCCTGACTCTAGAATTTACCATGTAAAGGTGAGCAAATAATTTCAACTTTCTGAATCTCAATTTTCACATCCCCAAAATGAGAATAATGAGTTATGGAGTTATGGTGGGGAATTCAATTAGTGATAGATGTTGTTTTTAGACAAATACTTAATGCATGAGTGATCAGAAGAAAATGTTAGCTGGCATCATTACATCAAAATAGCATTGATTTTGTTTTTGTTATTTTGTAGAATCTGAGTGAATTAATTGTAGCTTACTCAGCATCCGAAACAAATGTTAGATTTTTTCAGAATTTTTATTTTCGGCATGTTCTCCTTATAGAAATCAGGTGATTTGCAAGTTCAGTGATTCTTGATCAATAGTCAAACCACTCATGCATACTACTGTGTTTAAGGAAAAGCTCATCTATTCAAATCATGGTAACTATGGAATGGGAAGGAATCAGTACTTATCTCCACCAGCGACCACTCTACCTTTCTCCCTGCCTTGGCAGGGCATCTATGTGCTGTCTCTCCTCTCCCCTGCCATCCTACTTGCCTGATGATAAACCACCCTGCATCTGTTTCTTGTTTCCCTTTTGTCACAGAAGCTGGCTTTCCACAACTAGGTGTAGGGCAGGTCCTCTACAAGGTCCTCTCCCTGGATGACCTGTCTCATATCTCGGACCATCTTCTGGTGATTTACTCATAGCTTGAGCTTTAGAGTCAGGCCATGGGGTTTGAACTCTGGTTGTGTCACCTACTATCTGTTATTTAACTCTAGTGAGCCTCACTTTCCTCATTTGTGAATGGATCCCATAATGGAAAGGATCTATAGTGAAGAACAAGATGATGTACATGGAATACATGCTCAGCATAGTGCCCAATACTTATGGCACTATTTACCTTTCTCTTTCCACCATCAAGCAGTCTGTGTGTGTGTGCGCACACACTCCTGTTCTGGGGCTTTAACCCAGAACCTGGACTTTGTCCCTGAGCTTTTTACTCAAAATTAGCACTCTAGTAACATTTCCAGTTCTAGCTTTTTTTTTTTTTTTGGTGGTTGATTGAAGTTAAGAGTTTCATGGATCTATGGATTGCTTTGGACCACAATCCACAGATGTCTTGAGTAGCTAGGATTACAGGCCTGAGCCATTGGTACCTGGCAGTCTTTTACGTTTTGTTGCTGGGATTAGCGATGGAACTCAGAGCCTCACACTCATGCTTAGCTTTTTTGTTCATAGTTAGCACTCTACTACTTCAGCTGCAGCTCTACTTCCAAATGTAATAGTCCATTTGATTTGTCTGTCTGGGCTGGCTTCAAGCTTTGATCCTCAGATCTCAGCCTCCTGAGTAGTTAGGATTACAAACGTTAGCCACCAGCACCCACTTTATACTTTAGGGTGTACCTGAAATGTCATATCTTCTATCTAGCATGTTTAGGAGATTGAACAAAGGTCTCTGCCTCGCTTAGTTTACCAAGTATATAATAGAAGCAGAAGGTCATTGATGTGTAATGAGGGAAAGGAAAAAGGAACAGAGACTGAGGGTTTGAAGGTAATTGAGAGTGTGTCCCTTAGAATTTCCCTTAACTGTGTATCAACAAATTTTACTGATTTAAAAAGTAATGTATTCTTGTTCTAGGAAACTTGGAGGATATAAAATTTACAAAGCATATATTAGCCACCTATAGATTGTTTTATCATCCAAAAAACCTGCCTTTAATATTTTATATTTCCATTGAACTTTTTGTAAGTTGAGGAAGGAGAGTGACATGTAACTAATTAATTATATAATTAGTTGTTCAAAACTCATACTGCTTATTTGGATTGAAACTGTATACTTAGTGTCTGAATACCTAGTATCTACTACAGTGCAGGTAGCAACACAATAAAAAGTTATTGAATGAATCACTGAAAGTAATTTTGCATTTTGATTATTTTTTAAAATTTCATAGTATCTCGTGAGTCATTCTCCATGCCATTGTTTCTCTATTCTTACACTTGATAGTTTATTGCATTGGAGTCTCAGACATGATTAGGCTATTCATTTATTGCTGGGCATTTAGAGTGTGTCAGCTCTTCATTTTAATTAGTATGATAACAAACATTCCAATGTATAATTTGGTGCTCATATCTTAGATCAATTCCTTGAGATGTTTTCCTAGAAGAAAATCTTCTTTGCTCCAAGTATTCTTTTAAAAATGTTGCCTATTCTATTCCTTCTGATTGCTTCTAAAACATTCACATTTACTGTTGTGTGTGTTTTCTGAAAACTTTGAATAAATGATACCAAATATGTAGGGCTCAGTCTTGTCCTTCTGTTCTCAATGTGGGGCATGGATGCTTTTACTCCTGTGCTGGGAACTACCAACACTTACATCTTTGTCTTATTAGATACACCAGTTACAGAGACAAAATAAAAACAGATTATTCTTCATTCTCCCTAGCTTCTTCCTTCTCTTCATCCTTGGCCAAATGCAGCCTTTTAAAAAATTTACTTTTTTCTCATATAAATTATTCATTTTATGATTATCTTTAAGTAGTTGTACAAAGGAGCTGTCATTTCACAAAGCATTTTATGAATACAATATATCTTGATCAATGCCACCCCTTCCAACATCCTCGCCCATCATTCCCCCTCTTGTCTCTTCCCTCACTCTTAATTTCTTCATTCTGTAGGATACACATTGGAATCTTGACCGCATTCTCTTCTTCTCCTGTTCACTTGTCTACCCCTTTCCTCTTGACCCTAATCCCAATCCCTTTCTGTTTCCTGGTGTTTTGTTTTGCTGAACTTTGGTTTTGGATTTCAAAGGAATTACACTATTTGAGTTCTCCCTTAAATCTACCGTATTTCAGCAAATACACCTGTATACACTTGCATACCACCCAACGTATTTACTTGTAAGTTTATAAACTAAATCCAACTTCCCCATACAAGGAGAAACAGCCATCCTTTGTCTCAGGGCCTACCTTACTTCATATAACATAATTTTTCCAGGTCTTTGCATTTCTTTACAAATGGCACAATATCATTCCTTCTAATGGATGAGTAAATTCCGTTGCGCATATATCATACATTGTCTTTATCCACTTGCCCATTGAGTAGCATCTTGGCTGATTCCCAAGATTAAAAGCTCTGAAAAAGAAAAATATATAAATTTTTAGGGGCTGGGAAGATGGCTCAGAGGTAGAGTGCTTGTCTTACATGCATGAGGACCTGGGTTCGATTCCTCAGCACCACATAAGCAGAAAAAGCCGGAAGTGAAGTGGTGCTGTGGCTCTAGTGGTAGAGCACATGCCTTGAGCTGAAGAGCTGAGGGACAGTGCCCAGGCCCAAGTTCAGGCCCATGACCACTAAAAAAAAAAAAAAAAGTTTATATTATATGTGCTAGAGAAAAATAAGGAAAAGAAGAAAGAGTGGAAGAAGGAAAGAAAGAAGGAAAGTTAAAAAAAATAACAAGAAAGCAAGAATACAGAAAGAAAAGATTAAAAACAACATTTCAGAGTACAAAGACTCAAAAAAAAGAAGGAGAAAGTAGAAGAATAAAAACTTTGTGGAGCCAATTACTTATTTGGGACCATTTGAAAAATATCCTTATGGTTAAAATTGTATCTAATAATTGACCAGAGATTTGAAGAGACCTTTGTGATGGCATAATCTTTAGGTTTGCTTTTCTCCAGGGTAAATTTACCTGAGCCTTTCTATTGTCCTTCTAGGGTTTCTCATATTTTGCAATAGCCCAGTTACCCATTTTGTCAGCATCCCTATCAAAATGAGGTGCTCAGAGGGACAGGTATTCCAAATAGAGTAATGGAATGGTTGTTTCCTGTTCTGGAAATGTGGCTCCTCTTAATCTGTGTGTGTGTGTGTGTGTGTGTGTGTGTATTCTGGCACTGAGATTTGAACTCGGGGTATCTCTTGTTTGGATTTTTTGCTCATGGATGGCATTCCCCCACTTGAGCTATGCCCCTCCACCTCTGGCTTGGAGATCACTGGATTTGTCTGCCCAGGCTGGCTTCAGATCAAGGTCCTCAGATCTTAGCCTCCCGGCTACCTAGAATTAATAACCACATTCTAAGCTTCTTTTGTTGTCTTACAACCATTAACAATAATGATTCTACACTTTGGTCTCAGTCTTCTTTAGTCTCTTAAAAAGAGACTGAGGATAACAGGATTTGTTTGCATTGGTTGTATCTAGTGATTCCACATAAGAAATAAAACAAAAAGTTCAAATATCAACTTGTTAATTGCATAAAAATAAAACCATCATATGTCAACACAGACATAGTCATATGAAAAACTTTCTGAAACAGAAAATGATATTGAGAAAATGACATTGTTTTACATTTTTTGTCTTATCTATTTAACATCTGGTTTAATAGACAGCAACTTGATTCTTACTTGATATGATGGAGAATGGTATTGTGTTAAAATGTATAAAGAAAATCTGCCCTCACTCTGAGGCCTAGGAGAATATGTTAATGGTTTTTTTTGATAGCGTAGATAGTCTTCTTTGGTGTTTTACTAAAACTTGACAAGTGGTAGTTTCTGAAATCTTAGTTACAATGTGGAACTTGGAAACACAGCTGCAGACTTTATTATACACAATCCACTGGCTTAATTTATACTTCAAATAGCTCTGTTCCCCATGTATGCTTTTGTCACAATATACCTTAGTGATTCAGGGAAAGAGCCATTTTCCTAAACATTGACATGTTTATTTCTATAATAAAAGAATCACGTCCATTAATATTTCCATCAGTCTCATTTGAAAAATCTCTTCAAGTCTTGTTATGCTGACAAGTTTATGGTAGCAGATATCAGCTTTCCAAAATTTATTGGAAGTATTGAAATTCTTTTATTGGTAACAAGCTTTGGCAGAGATTTTCCTTTAAGTACTGGGCTCACTTCATTGATCTTGTGTGTGTGTGTGTGTGTGTGTGTGTGTGTGTGCGTGCGTGCGCGCGCGTGTGCACGCACGCACTCATGCATATGCTGGTCCTTGGGCTTGAACTCAGGGCCTGGGCACTCTCCTTGAACTTTTGGGCTCAAGGCTAGAATTCTACCACTTGAGCTGCATATGTGTTTTCAGCTTTTTTGGTAATTAATTGGAGATAAGAATCTCAAGGAATTTGTCTGAGCTAGTTGTGAACTGCAATCCTTAGATCTCAGCCTCCTGAGTAACTAGGATTACAGGTGTTAGCCACTGGCCCTCAGCATCACTTCACTGAACTTTTGAGAAAGTATCTTCCAAATACCCATATCAGAATAACAATAGCTTCCCTCTTAGTCAACAAGCCCTTCAAG
The DNA here is from genome assembly GCF_000151885.1 of Dipodomys ordii. NCBI lineage: Eukaryota > Metazoa > Chordata > Mammalia > Rodentia > Heteromyidae > Dipodomys > Dipodomys ordii. Next base: position 4,084,625 of record NW_012267301.1, read on the forward strand.
TAAAATGGGGTTGAGGTTGAATTAAAGTAACAGTAAAAAGACAATGTTAGGTGAATATCTACTGTCCTCCTTCTTCTGTGTTTAATGGTAAAGAAGATGTAACAATTGTACAGCTAAACACTGTCTCCATGTGAGCTAAGGCTCTTGCAGCTTTATCAGCCTTTGCTTTTGTGTAGAGTGCAAATGTCAACATGGTAGAAATAGTCAAGTGGTGTATATTATTCTGAAAATAGTTTGGGCTTTATGGGCCCCTTGAGAGGCCCTGGAGGCCTGCCAAAGGACTGTGCATCATACCTAGAGAGCTGCCAGTTTCTGATGCCTCTGACGCACGTCAGTCATGTTGCGTTTTCCACAGATCCTATAGCACAAGTGGGCTGTGGGTCTTTAAAGATGGAAGGACAATAGCATCACAGCCCAGCATGTGACAGGCACTATGCCAGGGGCTTTATCCCACAGCAACCCTGGAAATGGGTTCTGTTTATTTCCACTCTCACATACAGATGCTGAGAGCCAGATAGATGAGTGAATGTATCTCAGCTCTCACAGTTAGTGACTAGTGGAGACAGTGGGGAAATCTCAGCCACGTAACTTGGCAGCCCATGCTCTCCTTGCCATTGTAGCTGGAGAGTCTTCATATTGGCAAAGCGAAAGCCTCATTTCCAGAGGGGCAGGAAGTCCACACAAAGGCTGAGAGTTAATGGCTGAGTGACAAGTCAAAGAGGTCTGCCTCGACTCTATTTTCCCATTTGGTTCTTCTAAAAGTGCTCTGGAGTGGCCAGTCACAGTTCTTTTTTTCTCATCCTTATGCTAGAAGCTGATACTGCCTAGCCAGTAAGTACCCCTCATACCTGTAGGGGAGACATTTGCTTTCTCACTCAATGCCAAGAAGTTGGGCCTTTTTTATTCAGTCCCCCTCCCCTGCCCTTCCCAACAAAGTCATTCAGTCACAGGCCAGGCACTGACAGGTGGCAAATGGCCTTCTTTCCCTGGGTATCTGAGATGGACACTCAAAATGGCACCTTATCTTGGGGTGTAGTTCTACAGTTAGCTGGAAAGCTCTTACCTGCTGGCAGGTAAGGAGACAAAGGGGGAAAGCTGAGCATTTGATTGTAGAGAGAGAAGCCCAACAAGTACCCTGAGGTTCTGGAGCCTGATGGCAATGAGGTTTGAAGGAACCGAGGAAAAGCAGCTCAAATACAGCTTGAGTCTCTTTTGTTTTATGGATATCCAACCGAAGGGCAGGGAGGTGCTAAGTCATGTAGTCCACAAAGCAACAGTACCATGTGTCCCATTCCTCCTGATGCTTGACCCCCAAGTGCAGATGAGCAGAGGTCTCCCAGCCTGGAGTCTCCTATCTAAATTCTCAGTGCACTTGGGGTACAAGTGACCATGAGAGTTTTTCTACCAGAGCTCAGGACCTGGGGGACAGAAACCTGTGCCAATGGAGTCTTGTGAACAGGAACTGAGACAGAGAGAGAGATGGATGGAGGGAAGGAAAGAGAGAGAGAGAATCTTTTGTGTTCCTCAGGACTACTCAGTTTGTGATAGTTTTTCTTCTTCATGTGGCTCTAACTGCATGTTTAAATTCAAGGGGGCATTCAGTTCAGTGCGAGATTCTTTTCCTTCCAATGAGCTGCTTTTGCCTTTGTTCTTTTGTTTATATTCTCTGGACAATCAACTATTCCGGAAAGTTGCAGGCCTCCTGGATGCGGAAGAGGGGAAATTTCAGGACAGTTCCTGAATGTCTAGGCCTTCAAAGTCCATTCAAGGCCAGCATGTGACCTGTAGAATAAAGTCATAAGGTGGGCAGGGAGGTCCTTCAAAAGTTGGGGATGCGACAGATGAGAACGCTTGCTTTTACCTCAAGAGTTCTTGTTTACTTTCCATGCTGGGTAGAACCTCCAATGGCCAGGAAAAGTTAGAGACAGTACTGCATTAACTATCAACTGGGATTAACTATGTGACTCCAGATTTTGTTAACTAAGACAAAAGAGATTTACATTATGATAGTCCTCTTCTTTTTCTTTCTTTCTTTCTTTTTTTTGGGGGGGGGTCAGTCATGGGGCTTGAACTTTGAGCCTGGGCACTGTCCCTCAGCTCTGCAGCTCAAGGGGAGCACTCTATCACTTGACCCACAGCACCACTTCTGGTTTTCTGGTGGTTTATTGGAGATAAGAGTCTCATGGACTTTCCTGCCTGCGCTGGCTTTGAACCGCGATCCTCAGATCTCAGCCTCCTGAGTAGCTAGGATTACAGGCGTGAACCATCAGCACCTGGCTTTCTTTCTTCTTTTCATGCTCTGTCTACAGGTATTTGCTGAGCATCTACTATGATCAAGGCTCTGCCTAAAAAGTTGGGAATTCAGCAATGAAAGGGGCAAGCAAGTCCTCTGCTCTGGCAAAGCTAATGTTCCTCTAGGCGTATCTGACAATGGGATGTCAGGCTATGCCAAGCAGGACAGATGATGGCCTAGGCTGGAGTGAAGGAGTTGGCATGCCAGACAGGGGAGAGACAGGCTCAGATTTACCCAACGTTAGGAACAATCCAGGTGAGGAGAGAAGAGGGGATCAAGAGGGGGAGGGAAAGAAACAGGAAGAGGGAGAGGGAGAGAGAGGATGAGAGAAAGAGAAAAAGAGAGAGGCAGATCAGTAGAAAGAGAGGAGTGAGAGTGAACAAGACAGGAAGAGAGAAACAGAGAGGGAGAAAGGAAGAGAGGCAGAGAGACACAGAAAGCATATGACTCTAAAATGTGCCTGGAAGTGATCTGGGGAGATTCATTTATTTGTTGGAATGTGCACCCCCATAATGGCTGGCATTACCTTCCACGCATGGGTCCTTCAGGATCAGCTCCACCTTGTTTCCAGTCAATGGCCTTTTCCATGGGACTCAACACTACCCTCAGGTCCCAATTAAACCTCCTTCACTCAGCAGATCTGTGTTTCAGACAAAAGTTACGGTTCAGAGTAGATCTACTGTAAAAAGCAAATGAAAAAAGGACTTTCCCCTCTCCTGTGTATCTGGAGTCCATAGCCTGAATTATGCTTCATTTTCTTCCTTATTCTAACAAGATTCTAGAGCTTTGGCTCCAATGACCTGATGCCCTCCTTGGAGAAATGGAGAAAGTTCAGCTCGGACACAGGAAGGGCTTTTTGTAATGAGTGGTGACAGAGTTAGCTCCAGACTGGTGGAGCTGGGACCCTGCTCTGGTGTCCTACCGACCCAGGGCTGCTCCTGTTACCTCCCACGCCACGTGCCGCCTCTCCTCCATAACTACCTCATACACTCAGAGAATAATGATAATAGCTCATGTTTCCTCTTGCAATGTTGTTCTGTTCTTCTCTGAGGACATTTTCTGAGAAGGGGAACTCTCTGTAGGTTTCTGTTTTTTTCTTTTAAGCTAAATATTATCTTTTACTCTGAGCCAGGCTCTGTGCTAAAGGCTTTCCACTCAGTATTTCATTTAGCCCTCACACACTCCCTGTGAGAATCATTATTACTGTAATTCTGTGTGTGTGTGTGTGTGTGTGTGTGTGTAGGTACTGGGCTTTAAACTCAGGGCCTAGTTCCACTTGCTAGGCTGGGGCAATATCACTGAGCGATGCCTCCAGTCCTGTTTTTATCACTGATTACTTTTAGAACAGGCTTTTACATCCTGCTGGTCTGTACTTGAGCTGTGATATGCTTACTTATAGTCTTCCTGTGTTGGCTTGGATTTCAGGCATGTGCTACTGCATGCAGTTTACTGCTATTGAGATGGAGTCTTAGATTTTTCCACATGGCTGTTCTGGTGCTGTTACCCTCCCAATCTCTGCATCTCACCTAGCTTGGGACAACAGGTAATTAGTCACCACAATATGCCTAGTTATGAGTTGAGGGAGGGGTCTTGTAAACTTTTCTTCCAAAGGTGGCCTTGAACTGAGATCCTCCTATTTGCAGCCTCCCAAGTTGCTAGGGTTACTGGTATGACTCCAACATTTGAGTTATTATAACCATTTTTTATTGAAAGATTGAGTTCAAGTTCACATAGACAGAAAATTGTGGACTTGGGCTAAGGATGTAGTAACTGTAGACCTACTAGGCTCGTCATCTTAGCACCTGTCCTCAGCTACATAGAATAATTCTGTTGGAATAGCTGTGCTTTCAGGCAGATGGCTGACAGAGAATTTGTTGCTTTATTTTAGTTGTCTTGTCTTAACTTCATTATTGTAGCAGCTGGACCATGTAGGGGCTTACCAACTACAGCCTTTCTCTGAGAGGTTGCTGACACATGAGTTAGCATTCTTAGCATCACCGAACCTTGACATCCTGGCATCTAGTGATGCAATAAGGGAAGATAGATGGGCCCAAAGGCTACTAGCTAGCTATGGGTGGCCAACAGCCTGTGAAGTCTCCAACAGTAGCATATGATTGGCAGGCTCAATCAATCAAGTTTTATCTCTTGGAGAACAGTTGGGGCCAAGGATATGTTGCATATAATCAGGGAAGGCAGCAACAGTGGCCTCAGGTTGATGGACAAATAATCTAGTCACTGAGAGTGAAATCATTCCAGTGTCTGAACAACATTGGGGCTTCCATTGGTTCTGGTTCTACAGATAGAATAGCTTCTTCCTCAGTTCTCTGTGATTTTTAAAAAAAAAAAATTTTGGTGCCAGTATTATGTCTTGGACTCAGAACTTGTGCTAGTACTTGGCTTTTTTGCTCAAGGCTGACACTCTACCACTTGAGCCACAGCTCCACTTCTGGCTTTTTTGCTGGTTTAACTGGTGATAAGCATTTCATTGACTTTTCTAATTTAATCCTTACTTCTATGTGGGGAAAAAGAAAGAGGAAACTCAGACCTTTACCACCTCACTTTGCTTATTAGCAGAAAAGAAGAACCTTGAATCCTGATCTGGGTTGCAATAGAAGCCTGGGTATTTCCCCACAGTGTCTAGCACTGAGGAGCTCAGGGGCCCTGGGAGGGAGGTGCTATGCCATCTCTTCTGTGGGTGGGAAGAGCAGGAGGGTAAGTGGCCAGTCCTGGGACAGCCAGGACTAGAGCCTACAGCTGGATCCAGGGCTGGCACTTCTCCCTTTCATTGGCTGCTCTCCTGCATCTCCTAGAACTCCTGGAAACCTCCAACAGTCTACTTCCATTGTTTCCCATGGAATCACTTGAGACAATGTAGTACCACTATGGGAATTTGGTGTGCAGAAGGGCTGGATCTATTTTGGGTGTTCCCGTGGGAGGACAAGGGATTAAAAAGTCCATTCACACTGGTGTAAACCTGCGGAAAAACAAACACACACTCAGTCTCTCTTTCTGTGTTTCTATGTTTCTGTGTGTGTGTGAGAGAGAGAGAGAGAGTGAGAGAGAGTGAGAGAGAGAGTGAGAGCAAGAGTGAGAGAGAGAGAGAGAAAGGGAGAGGGAGAGGGAGAGAGAGAGAGAGAGATAGTAGCATGCCAGGGTAATGGAGTCACAGCCATGTCTTCAACCTTCAGGCAAGAGACACCCATGACTGGAGGGACAGTCTGGGTCTGCTGATAAGAAGGACTTCTCCACTGCCACCTAGGGAGTGCTGAATCTACAGATTGAAGCCAGGAGTCTCTAAAGTGCTAGCCAGAGCACAGGGCCCTCAGCCACATCACTCTTCAACAGACAAGACACCGCCTGTACACACTTGCTCAGAAACGCCATGCTGGCCTCCTGCTGTTATCATCTCACTTGTGGGAGATGAGGGCGACTTCCTGACACCCCAGAAAGGAAGGGTTACATAATAGCACAAAAACTAAAGTTTCTTGTTAGGCCCTTCTGAGATTGTGAAAATAATAAAGTTGAAGAAGTAAACATGATCAATATCATAAACTGACATGTTTAATTGAAACCCCTTTGTACAACTAAAGATAATAAAAAATATATAAAAATGAAAATAAAAACAACAGTCTCAACTGTAAACTATCAAATGTAAAGGTTAAGGCTGTGCATAAAGTGTGTATATATAATAGAATAGAATGCATATATTATACAATATATTCTATAATATGTGTATTATATGCATGCATTATATATTCTATAATATATTATAGTTATCTAGAATTATATTTATATGTGTATAAATTATATGTTCTATAATATGTATATTACAGGACATATTCTATAATGTATAATCTGTTTACTGAATGAAGTATGTATATATAAAATATATGTGATAATTATATTTGTATATTGCATAATACATAAAATATGTGAAGTCTATATATTAGCAGAAACTGCCGAAATGATCACTCATTTACAAAAGAGATTTTCCACTCTGTGGCTCAGTGCAAGATGTCATTTTGAAGAAAGGATTCTGTTACTGACAAGTAACAGAATTCTTTTTCTAAAATACCACAGCTACATCTATGCAGAGGTATGTGTATATCACAATGAACACTCCCCCGCATTGTACACTTACTACGTACAAATAAAAGTGTGTGGAAAATCCAACCTAGTTACAAGCCTGGACAGAAATCAAATAATTGTGCTTGTTTACCAGAGAAGTGGAAGAAACCAAATGCTCACCTTGAGCTAAGCCAGCATCTTGCTCCCCCCCTCCCCTCCCACACCCCACCACTTCCCCTCCACACATACCTGGGTTGTCTGGGAGGGAAGCAGCTTACTTCTGACCCTGCCTTGCATGTGCTGACCTTCCAGTTTTGGTAACACAGGCTACAGTTCCTAGCTGCCCCTTGACAGGATGGTCGGGACCTGCTGATGGTTCTGATGAAAGGAGCTGACCTGTGACCCTGTGTGTTGCTACTCAGAGACAGAACCAGAGGTCTTGCTGCAGATTCTGGCTCCATAGATCTGGGAGCCAGGAGTCAGAGGGCAGGTGGGGTGGGATGGTGTTGTGCAGCATTCTGGGAACAAGAGTTGCAGCTTCTGTTTCCTTCTGTGGGAGGACAAGGGATTAAAAAGTCCAATCACACAGGTGTAAATCTGAGAAAAACACATACTCTCTCACTTACTCTATCTCTCTCTCTCTCTCTCTCTCACACACACACACACACACACACACACACACACATTCTTGGTTCAGTTCAGGTGCAGTCGGTGCTTGGTGAAAGTGGTTTAACTAGTTAGGGCAGGTATTCTGCTTCCATGTCTCCAACTAGCCTCACCACAGCAGGCAAAAGCTCCTGGGCTTCTCCCAGCTGCAGCCTACCAGCTAAACCTGGCTGTCATGGCCAGCTTAGCTAGCGCTGCATCCTTCTGATAACTCATTTCCCCAGAAGCATTAAGACAGACACTAGACAGGCTGGGGACACCAGGTCATTTCTTGCAGCCTTATTATTTTCCATGTTCCAGGTTGGGATCCCATTTCTCTGATGAGGGCAGTAACAGTTCTGTTTCCAGAAGGATACCCAAGAGAGATCACTGCTTCAAGTCAGAAACCTGGGTTAAATCTGATCCCAAGATGGCAGACTGAGGGCCCCATCAGATCCACAGGCTCACTTTGCTTGTCCATAAGCTGTGGGGTGCAACTATAATATAAATTGGGAATCAACATTTAAAAATGGGAATCTTATCCCTGAAAAAGTCCAGATTCCCAGTTTCTCTTGAAAAACTGCAAGGCATGGCAATGTCCTTCTCCATTTCCATGCTGGAATTTACTGCTGGTACTTAGCTGGTCTTCTGTTAAGATAGAGAATCCACTAATTCGTTTGCCTTTTGTTTCTGTCTCCTGTCTCAAGTAAAAATTATTACAAAAGGAGCTGGGGATGTGGCTTGTGGTAGAGTGCTTGCCTACCATGCATTAAACCCTGGGTTTGATTCTAGAAAAAGCCAGGAAAGGTGCTGTGGCTCAAGTGGTAGAGTGCTAGCCTTGAGCAAAAGAAGCTCGGGGACAGTGCCCAGGCCCTGAGTTCAAGCCCCAGGACTGGCAAAAAATTAGTTAAAATTATTTTTTTTTTAAAAAATTGTTGCTGTATATTGAATGTCTTCATATTTGTATATGATTTTAATTTCATAGACATCCAATGAGATAAATATATATTATTCCCATTTAAGGTGGCAAAGCAGAGGCCACACCCATTACAAGAGGCAGAGGCAGATAGAAAAGCCAGATCATCTCCCCCATCCCCTGAAAATACGCTGACCCAGAGCCTAACAGACTCTTTCCATGAAGATGACATCCATGAATGCGATGCTTAACATTTCTCCAGTGCTCATCCACATTTGAAGCTCCAGTCTCCCTTTCTACCTGTCACTGCTTGTCTATAAGCTCTCACCAAATGGGACATCTGGATTCTAACAAGATCAGCCTTGAATAATTCCTCTTGCTGGACTCTAGGTCATCTGCTTCTCCTAGCTTCTCTGCTCCTGCTAGAGAGGCAGTGTTCCCCTTTCCAACCAGCTCTGTAAGCACACTCATTTCATCTCTGACTTTCCCCTTCTTATGGTTTTAAATCAATCTCCAATGATATGTTGAGCTGTTTGTACGTTCTATCTGTTCCTAACTTCAGATCTGCATGTTCGATCTTTCTTCCACTTCACAACTCCTCTGTAGGGGGATGTGTATTTTTTTGAGACACTGGTCAGTCCATGTTACACCTTTCCTTAGCATCAGGACTTTCTCCTGCCCGGTGGAGGCAGTCGCTGCTTGTGCTGACCCTCAGTGACATGGGGAAGCTTTTCCAAACACAGCTCCCTGTAAGTCCTCTTTATATTTCCACCCCTCTAGCCCATCAGAATTGTATTCTCACACTCTCAAATGCTGCCAATGTTTTCCATGTCTCCAAATACTAGTCCTTTTTGTTTGGCATCTCTGCTGCTCAGCCTTCTGGTGGAATTGCACTCCATCTGTATCTTCTTTTAGAAAACATTCATTGTACAAAGTAAAAGGACTTCATATAGACATGGCCCCACATGCATACAATGTACTTTGATCATATTTACTCTATTACTTTTTAAAATCTTTCTTCCCTGTGCTCTTCTGTGCAATTTTAATAATGGGTTTTATTATGATATTTTCACATGTGCATGTAACATACTTAGATCATATTCATCCTATCATTGTTTTTCTACTTCCTGCTGTCTCCTCAAATAACCGCTTTCATGATCTTTTTGAAAAAGATCTAAATACTATATATGAAATAAAACTTTTCATATTTGTAATTGTGAGTCTGGCTTATGTTACTTAACATGATGATCTGGCAATTCCCAATATTTACCTGTAAATGACATGATTTCATTCTTTTTTTATGACTGAATAATACTTCATTGTGTGTATCATATTTTCTTTTTCCATTCATCTATTGATGGGTACCTAGGCTGATTCTATAACTTGATTATTGTGTGCATGCTGACTTAAGTTCCTTCAGATTTATACCAGGGATGGTTAGCAGAACAAAGAAATGCTCAAGATCCTTACCTCTAAAGGAAATGCAATTCATTTCTTCTTTTGAGGTCTAGCTCAAATGCTACCTCTGGAAGCTTTCTCATAACAAAATCTTGTCCCTCCCACACCGTCTTTATCCCTGCACTCCAGCCAAAGAGCCCAACTCTATTTGACAAGTATTTATAGAACACCTGTTATGTCTCAAGTACTGTGGATGCTCATTTCATGCAAAGGCTTAGTACAGATTATGTGGTAGGCACTGTCTCAATACCAGCGACATAGCACTCACTGCCATAACATAACATTAGCGGGAGATCAGGGCAATGAATAAAGTGCAGCACAGCAGATTCTGATGCCACATGGTGACACAAGACTCATGAGTGTTGAACACAGCCTGCCAAACTCATGGCACCAAGGGATACCTGCTTCAGGGATGCTCAATCCCCACCTATGAGTACAAGTTCAGTAACAGCCTGTGGCAGCTCTGTGGCTCCCCCTCTATCCTTTCTCCTTCTTTGCTGTTGATTAATGGTGCAGGTATTCCTTGATGCCATGAGTCGGTTGGGCTGTGTTCAGTGCTATGTTTTGACTTGGTGAATGACTTGAATGACTGACTTGAACAGTCTTTGTGAATCATTCATTCAGTATTAGTTGCTATTCATCAGCTATTCTTTGAACATCTGTCTGAGCTGGGCCCTGACAGTCACTCTGACTATACTTTTGAGAAGCTCTCTGTTCCGTAACTGCAGGAAAGATTAAGGCCACTATGGGATCTGCCCAGTACATTCATGACTTCCAGGACTGGAAAAAAAGTCTTTTCCAATAGCCAGACTACCAACAGCTTAGTAACAATCCAGGCCGGACACAAGGAAATTTAGCAAGCTGCCAAAGAGGCAGGTGGAGGAATAGCAGGGAGTTCCTCCAGGCAGAGAGTGCTGGAAGGAGACAGTACATTTATTATTCTTGCTTTTCTCTTTGTAACAACCTCCTGGAGCTGGACTTCCGGTCCATGGAAGAGAATGGAGTGGATCTTCTTAAGCTGTGCATTGGTGCTGGGGTCTTTGCCAATGGCTTAGGAGGTCGCTAGAAGTAAAACCTTGGTCCTTTTCCCAGAGCACTGTCATTCAAGCATCTCTAAGACTATTCTGCCTGGTACATAGCTAACCTCAAATTATGCCCTGTTGAATATCCATTCTCCATCCAAGAGGAGCCTTCCCCAGTCTCACCTCACCAAATAAATGAATTTAATGTCCTTAGCATCTAGAAGACATTTTAAAAATCCTATAAAACTACACTATGATTTAGCAATACTACTCTTGGGAATTTATCCAAAATATTACAGTTCAAAATACAGTAAAGCCCCCTGCACATGTGTTCATGGTTGCACTATTCATCATAGCTAAGGTGTAGAAACAGTCCAGATGCTTTCAATGGACAAATGGATTGAAAAAACTATGATATGTATATGTGTGTGTGTGAGACTCAGAGAGACAAAGAGTGCATGTTTTCTCTAATATGTAGAAGTTAGATCTAAATTATGAATATATATGTAAGCATATATATGTACAAACTCATACACATTAACTAAAATATGATATGTGTATGGGAGGTTTTCTTAGTTTTGGGTTTATATTTTTATTGTAAAGATACTGAACAGAGGGGTTATAGTTACATGAGTAAGGATTTCCTATCGAGCACTGTGTAAGGGAGGATTCCAGTGTTGTCTTTAAACAACTCACCATTTAACAAAATGAATTCCAAGAAAGTGGAACGTGTGTTGTCATGGAGCAAACAAGAACAGATGAAGGGAGAAAGGAAAAGTGGTCAAAAACTGGGTACATTGAGGGGAAGGATGAGATTGGGAGAAATGGGAGCGAATGATTGAAGGGGTGCCATTGTTTAGGATGCGTTGTTGCTCATAAACTGACATGTTGAATTGAAACCCCTTTGTAAAACTACTTCAAAATAATAAAAGTACATAAATTTAACTTAAAAAGGGATGTTGAAGGAAAGTCACTTAAAAAGTCTCTGGCAGTTGATGAGCAATTGTGGGCCTTTTTGCTGTTCTCAAGAAAGATATGTTAGGTTTTTAGAGATTCCACTGAGGTGATGGTTCTCACCATGAATGGATAAGATAGATGTCTAAGAACCATGGACATCTACACAGTCCCTCAAAATCATACACAATTTGGAATGCAATTTTTGTGCATTCAAGGCTTCCCAAAATTTATCAGTGAACCCAAAGTTTGGTGTTCCCAAAGTGATATAAGATTTTAGATGGTGCATGAAGAATTGCTGTTTTAATTCCAGTTCCTGAGTAGAAATGTATGTATTCATGTATTTATAATAATTTATTTGTTTGGTAAGTTCTAGGGCTTGAACTAGGCTCTCTCTTTTTCTTGCTTGACATTTTTTTGCTCAAGGATGGCATTCTACCACTTGAGCCACACTTTCACTTATGTATTTTTTGATAATTAGTTCAAGACAAGAACCTTGCAGACTTTGTTGCCTAGTCTAGCTTTAAGCCTTGATCCTCCAATCTCAGGCTCCTGAATAGCTAGGATTACAGACATGAACCACCAGCACCTGGCCTGAGCACTTATTTTAATATGCACTAACATAACAGTTCATACACCATGCATGCAGTCTTACAAATGTTTCTGCTTGGCATAAGACCAAAAATAGGGGACCAACTGAAGCCATTTTTAGGATGCACATGAATGACCTCTATTTCCTTTCTTTCCTTCCTTTCTTTCTTTCTTTCTTTCTTTCTTTCTTTCTTTCTTTCTTTCTTTCTTTCTTTCTTTCTTTCTTTCTTTCTTTCTCTCTCTCTCTCTTTCTTACTATTTTTTGGTCAATTGTGAGGCCTAAACTCTGGGTCTGGGCACTGTCACTCAGCTCTTCAGCTCAAGGCTAGCACTCTACCACAGAGCCACTTTCAGCTTTTTCTGCTTATACGGTGCTGAGGAATTAAACCTAGGGCCTCATGCATGCAAGGCAAACACTCTACCACTGAGCCACCTTCCCAGCCCATGACCTATATTTTAGATGCAATGGTCTAGTAAGTGGAATCTCTGAATAGATTCAGCAGTCCCATTGTACAATGAGGAAACTAATGCACTGAGAAGAACCTGAGGATTCTAGGTAGCCAGAGGCAGATGGATAAAGTCTCTCTTTGCAATTGCTAGGCCTGTGCATTTTTTAAACACTGTTAATCTTCTTGCTTCTACTTGTGGAATTTCAACCTTAGAGGGAAAAACAAACAAACAAGCAAACAAAGTACAATCTGGGCTCAGACTTGGAGCAGAGAAAACCAACAATAACTTTACCTAACTCATCATATCATTGTCATTTTATAAGAGCTTTGCAAGTATTTTCCTTAGACTCTTCTCATGGCTTATTCTTATAAGCAGGATATTTTTTCAAGATTCTTGTCATTCCTTTCCACATTGTTAGAGATCTGCCTGTGTATAGTCAGGAAATGATTTGCTGTTCTCTCCTAGGAGTTCTTTAGTTCAGCTAGAATTGTCAGAGAGAATCAAGTTTTATGTGATGTGAGAGCTCTTTCAATTTGGGTTGACATTGTGCTTTCTGGCATGGCTTCTAAGTTGAAAATGAATACCAAATATCACAAATTTCAAAGCTGTTTTCAAGTCCTCCATAGAATGAGGTCACTGCTTGGTTTTCAGTACATCTCTACTAGAGAAGCATGGACATGGTGTGTCCAGAAGGAGGGTGACAGGAGAGGGAGGAGTCTGTGTCACAGGAGTGACAGCTGGAAGACTTGGTGCTGGCTGAGGTACAGACAGGAATCCAGGGCCTTTCCAAGGTCACTGTTTGCAGGTCTTTGCAGGGCTATTGTGGGGCAGGGCAGGGCAGGGCAGGGCAGGGCAGGAGTACAAGCTCCACATCTGCAGTGGCCCAGCTACACATCTAATCTCTGTCACCTCAGAGATCAGAAACCGAACAGGAAGGTCAGCAGAAAGTAGAAGCACCAAGGAATTTCCTTCATATACAGATGCAGGCTAGACATCAAACTTATTGTATATGAAATTTGATTCTTAAACATTGTTAGCAAATTTCAACAATTGGTGTGGGCAAACAAAACATCTGTGGGTTGGATCCAGCTTGTAGACTACCATCTTCTCACTCCGCTGGTCATAAGTTATTTGAATGCTCCTGCCTGCTGGTCCAGTACCATGAGCTCAAGCTCTCAAAGGGTCTCTATCTGTCCTTTCTTGTGTGGCATGGCGTGGTAGCAGGGTTCAGTATACACATTGAGTTGGAGATCGCATTTACTACTTTTTAGGGGGAAGGAAGGGTGATGCACAAGAGCTCTGGAGCTTTACAAGCTGGAACCCAAAGGCATAAAGTGGTAGATAAATGGTACTTGGAAATATCAACTATATGAGGCAGGAGGTCTGAGTTCTTACATCAAGTCTATACTTACCTAGCTCTGTCTTCTTGAACAAATAACTTCTCTGCACGTGTTTCCTCTTCTGTAAAATGAGATATGGGACTGAATGGGCTTCTGTGGTTTTATGACCGTCATCGGCCTCACCCTTATAGGATTTCTAAGTCCTCCATCTCTGTCCCTCTGCATAACATTTCTGGCATGCCTAAGGTTTTTCTCTTCAGAGCCAGCCTGGATCCTATTGCCCCTCTCCTTATCTCCTTTAGATTCTGTCTTCAATGTCTTCCTACTTTCTCTGCCCATTTAACCCCTACACATCTACTTCCTGGGGAAGCTTTTCCTAATCCCGAGCCAAGTCTGTCTTTATTTATCCATCAGAGAACTCACTATCATTTATTTTTGTGGTCATCAGATTAATGTCTCCACTGGGTTAGATTAACCTGGTGTTGATTTCTAGCTTTCATATCTAGAGAATCTGTGATAATTAGTCATTGAAGGACAGTACACAAAATAGTAGTTCTCACACTTTCTTTTTTAATTTAACTTAATTTTATTGTAAGAGTGATGTCAGAGGGGTTACAGTCACATAAATAAGGTAACAGGTGCATTTCTTGTTGAACATTTTCCCCCTCCCTTTTTTCCCTCACTTCCCCACCCCCATTCTCCTTCCCACTCCAAGTTGTAAAGTTCATTTCCAATGTAGTGTCTCTGTATATTCATGACAGTGCAGTAGCTAGATGCCTGAGGCTGAGATCTGAGCATCACAGTTAGCCTGGGCATGAAATTTCATGAGACTCATCTCCAATTAAACACCAAAATAAGCTGGAAGTGGAGTTGGGCCTCAAGTAGTAGAGCACTAGTCTTGAGCTATATTCAGTAGGAATCTATCTATTGGGTTGAAAATATTCATGGAAGGATTAAGAGTACAAACCTGGTCCTGACATCTGGTTGGGCCATTTGCTAGCTATGTGACTCTCTAGACAAACTCCATATTTGGGAAGCTGTATAGTTTTATTGTATCCAGCAACTCAAATGCTAATCACTTCTAGAACTACCCTTCCAGAAACACACAGACCAATGGTTGGCCAAATGTACAGGTCACTCATCATCCCATCTGATGACCACACACAACTAACCACCACTCTCTGTTACATGGGAGAAAACTGAGCCAGTGAGGTTGTTTATGATGAACTTGTGAGATAATCAACAAAGGAAAACAGATGGTCCTCCCTTTTGTGAAAGTCCTTCATTCAACCCTTTGGAGATCTGAGCAGAAAAAGAAGGCTGACTCTCTTTAATTACAGAGAACTCCTCTGCTTGTCTGCATTGGAGCTGGAACACTGGTGGGATGGTTCCTTTTAGGTGTCAACTTGACTCAATCCAGATATGTCTGGAGATGGGGGAAAGCATTTTTTCTGGATGTGTCTGTAGGGGTGTTGCTAGGGAGCACTGTTTTGTGTCAGAAATGAAGCAAGAAAGACCTCTCTCAGTGTGGGTGGCACCATCCAAGGTTTTGGGGCCTGATGGAATAGGGAAGCAAAGAAAGGGGAAACTCTGGCTCCTCCCTCTGCAGTGCTGATGCTTCTCCTGAAGATGCTCCTAGACATTAAACATTGTTCCTTGGCCTTTAGACTCTGGGATGTGTACAGGGGCTCTCTGGTCTTTGCCTCTCGCCACTTCAGAGGATTCCTGATTCTTACACTGAGTCCTGCCACTGATTTCCCTGCCTCTCCAGTCAGCAAGTGGCCATTGTGAAGCTATTCAGACCCTAAGGATTCTGTGAGCCAACCTAACACACACACACACACACACACACACACCCTGATTGACTATATAGCTATTCCATAGGAGTAAATAATTTGTGTGTATATGAAATAGATGAGCTAAATCACTTGGTTACGATTGAGTATGTAGCAAAAGTATAACACATGAAAACTATAAAGACATTTTGAAGTCTTAGATTAGGATGTCCTTAGGAATATAGATTTCTACTGGGATTTTGGATTTTTGTTTTCCTTACCAATTAATAGGTCTCTCCCAAGGGCTAAAAGAGACATGATGATAATGGCTAAATTAGCCAGAATTGATTTTAACTCTAGGTCACATTCTGCGATGTAGAGAAACATTTTGAATGGTCACAACTTGTGGAAAGGGAGATGGTATTGGATGTAGTGGAGAGAAAGCAGGAAGGCTATGAAATATTCTACATTGTAGATAGAATGCCCTAGAACAAAGAATTACCTGGTAGAAATCGTCGACAGTAAGTTAAACAGGGGCCAATAATGGGCCTCTGCCATCTTGTATGTCCTCAAGTTTGCATTCATGCAATTAACTGACAAACTGCAGGAAGACAACACCATGGCCTGGACTCCTAGCCATGAGCCAAACTGACTCACGCACTGGGGACTGACTTACTGGAACAAGGAAGCCAGCATTTGATCTATGCGCAACTTTTCAGGAAAGTAATGCCTCAGGAAAGCTGGGTGTCCCTGGTGTCCGATACAGAGCGGCTGTGAAGCGTGACATACGGTTGTGTTCACACCCTCTTCCTGCCCAAGCTTTCCAATACTAAGCAGTTCCTGAGCCATGGAAACTCCTTAGGAAAATGCAATGCTGATAGATTGCAGGCAGCTAGGGAAATGTGATGCTGGAAGAATAAGGGCTCAGGAAGGAGACCTTACTTGACTCACTTTCTCTTCTTGTGTTTTGATTTCTTCAGCAGTGAAATGAGAGTGGGGGAGAAATGACTTGATGAGTTTATTCTGTTCAGATAGTGATGAACCTCAGAAAGACCATATGGGAGTTCTCTGTTAGGTGTCTGACTCTCCAAGCCACTGAGCTAGACAAGATATCACACATCTTGAGTCCATCCCCACCCCCAGCTTGGGTATTATATCATCTGACAAAACTGTGTTGGGAATTATAGCTCCTTCTTTAACTTCTATATGATTCTTGGAAAATTAGATAAATGGAAGTAATATTAGTACTTGTCTCACCATGTTGCTATAAGATTATGTACAATATAATTTGAATGGTCTCAAATACAAAGCAAGCACTTTACTAAATGGAAGTGTGTGTGTGTGTGTGTGTGTGTGTGTGTGTGTGTGTGTCTTCAGTACTGGACTTAAACTCTGGGCCTCACATTCTTGCTTGGCTTTTTCAGTAAAGGTTAGTTTTCTACCACTTGAGCCACAGCTCCATTTTTGACTATTGCTGGTTTAATTGAAGATAAGAGACCTTTTTGTCCAGGGTGGCTTCAATGTGCAGTTCTCAGATCTCAGCTTCCTGAGTAGCTAGGATTGAAAGCATGAGCCACCACAATCCCATGTGCTATTATTTTCATTAAGAAGGAACAGTGGGAGCTGCAATGGTGAGTTACAAAATGACTTAGAAATAGTCCTCACAACAGAAGAACTTACAATAGACCAGGGGAGCCAATGAATCATGTGGAGAAGGATAAAATGCTAAATGCAAGTATGATCCCTAGGGCACAGGTAGCTTATATTGAGAAAGGAGAAGTTCATTCCAATTGCAGAAAGGGAGAGAAGGCTTTGGTTATTGGAAAAGGGAGACACAAAAGGCCTACGGGCATACTGACTGGGAAGATGTGCTCTTCCACTAAGTGGTCTCCTTGTTCCCTGAGCAATTGTCAGACGGCATTAGATAGCTCTCTCTGTGGTCCATAGTCAGCCCTGTCTGTGCAGTGATGGACCCCACTGAATGCTTCATGTTCTCCTTAACTCTTCAAACAGAAAGTACTGCGAAAAAAAAATCACTCAAAGCATCCTTTGTCCAAAAGGAGAAGCTGGCAGCAATATACGTGTACAGAGATAAGAGGGAATGGAAAGAACAGAAAGAGCAGGGAAATTTGTCTAATAATTCAAATGGGAGTTTGAAGAGTAAATGTCTGCCAGTTAACCTTTTGTTTGTTCTGTGAAGCTCATATGCGAACAACACATTTCCAGTGACCAACAGGGCTCTCAGAAAATAAAACTTTCTCAAGAAAGCAGATTGTTCACTGTGAAATGACATAGAACCACAGGCTCAATGCCATCCTCCAGCCCTGAACAACAGCCGAAGGGAACTGGGGTCAGGGGATGGGCTCATGCCTGTAATCTAAGCTACTCAGATAGGTGAGATCTGAGGATCAAGCTTGGAAGCTATCTGGGTCAGGAAAGTCCATGAGACTCTTATCTCCAATTAACTACCAGAAAACTAGAAGTGATGCTGTGGCTTAAAGTGGTAGAGTTCCAGCCTTGAGCAAAAAGAGCCCTGGAATAGTACCCAGACCCATAGTTCAAGCCCCAGGATAGGCAAAAAAAAAAAAAAGAAGAATAAAAGAATAAAATTAAAAACCAGCTAAGAGTCTGGGTATGCCAGTGGCTCATATTTGCAATCCTAACTACTCAGGAGACTAAGGCTCAAAGGATCATGGTTCAAAGCCAAATTAGGAAGGAAAGTCCATGAGATTTTTATTTCCAATTAACTACCCAAAAGCTGGAAGCAGAGCTGTGGCTCTAGTGGTGGAATTCTAGCCTTGAGCATAGAAGTTCAGAGACAGCCCCTAGGCTCTGGGTTCAAGCTTTAGGAGCAACACACACACACACACACACACACACACACACACACACACACACACACCCCAAACCAGCCAAGGGTAGGAAAAATGGTCCTGTTCATCCTCACAAACTTTGGTTGTAGATTAAGCTCTGGGATTTACCTGTTTTGCTATGCTGTACCCTATCTTATGGATTGTAATGGTATTCAACAGGAAGCTAGACAAGAAGATTACTAGAAAAATGTTCTGTAATAAAATAGAGATGACTCTTCCTGTTGATATTTTCAAAGATAAAGATGGGAAGGGCTTTGCTCAGATCTTGCATAGTGGACTGGTGATAGAACCATGTTTCTATCTTTTGGGGCTAGATGGGTAGGATGCTTTTATGGGTGAGTACAGGCAGATCTAGGCCCCCTGAAAAGGCCAGGCCTGTGGCTTCAGCCATCTTCGGCCACTGTGAGCCAGGGCTAGCGCTGATAAACACAGCCAAAGGCATATCCGGTATGCATTTCAGCAGCCCCTCCTAGGAGGACAAGGACGCCAAAACATGCAGGTTTGTTGTGGGAAGCCCTTGGGGAGCTGAGAGGAAGAGCTTGGGAGAACATGTGGGAAATTGAGCCAGCCAAGAGAAATGAAAAACACATTAGCTGGTGTGAAGGGAAGAGGATACAGAGACACAATCCACAGCTTGAAACGCTTCCGCCACCTGTGGCAGAAAGGTGAAGGCGATCTTCTGTAGGCTGAGGGGACTCCACTAGTCAGGCTGCTTTTACAAAATGTCTCTAGATGCCCCTGTCCAAATGTTGCCTGGACAATGACTGTGACAACCACACTTCAATGCAAACATGCAGAATTTCCATCACTCGGCTTCTATGTTGGTCTGCGGAAAGGACACCATGGCCTAGTGACAATTTTTTTTTTGATGCAGGGTGGCGTTCCTGCCAACTGCCTGTGGTTTATTGAGCAAAGCAATTGACTTCTTTGAGTCTCTGACTTGTCAGAAAAGCATCTAGATGAGAAGAGCTCCGAAGCCCTTTCTAGGTTTAAAAATGCGCGGGCTGTGGTGGAAGAACAGAAACATCACAGACATTGCTAAGCTAGAACCGGTCGCCAAGTACGTATTTTTACATATGCCATATCTTTTAGCCTTTGAACACGAGGATGGAATAACGGCCATGAGTGTCCCCTGAGATGATGTCATAGAACTTGTGTCCTCTTGTTTTCCTCCATGGCTCGGCACTGGCTATTTTAGAAGATAGAACTCCAGTTGTAGAGTTGGGACAGAAGAGGTGTGTTTTGGAGTTGGCTCAAACTCTCTCTCTCTCAAAAAAAAAGCAATTGTGTTTATCTTTTCTCAATCCTGAGTTCACTCATTGATGCCATAATGGTATGTTGAAAGTGGCCACAGCAATCACTACAAATAATGGACTCCCAGACACACACGTAGCACATCACTACAGGTGGTCTTTTAGTTATCACTGGCTGAGAGAAGGATTTAGTAATGTGGTAATCTGGCCTTTCAGTGATATCCAAGTACCTGTTGTGTCTTATTGATTTGGGTTAGACCAGCATCTGGGGGTGCTGACAGAGACAAAGAGACCCAGACTCTTCCAGGAAGATAGACTTCCTATGATTTCTGTAGGTTTCCCACATAATTCTCCTGCCTACTACTGTTTGATAAGTGCTGATCTAGACTACCAACTGGAAACTGGAATTCCATTGCTGACTCTGTCATGAGAACAATAAAAAGGAAGTGTAAACATACAAACAACATCAGATCTGGAAGGGTTAGATGCCCTGAAGCATGAGCCCAAGGCTCATGTTCTTACCTGTACATCAGGGTAGTCCTTATCTGGGCTGCTGAGATGGTGGCTTTGGTGGTGATGGTTTTATAAGCAACCAAACCTTACAATGCATGGCATTGTGATGACAAAACAGCAAGAGGCTGCTCCTTGGCTGTTTTCCTTGGAGGACTGGGGAACACCCTCCTTTCACTTTCTGCGGGAGCATCCTATTTTTGACCCTGGCATGTTTTGGTAGAGAGATTAAATGACCAACGAAGCCAACAAACCTGTGTAAGTGGCCTGACCCCAGTGCTTCCCTGCACCTCTGCCCCCTGCAGCAGCTGACCTGCCCCGCCCAGCATGGAACACTGGCCTCCAGCCAGGAAGAAGAGATACCGCAGTTCTGTCTCCTTTCAATTTACTTCTTACAGCATCTTAGCTTCTTATGTCTTGGACACCCTCTGAAAGAAACTACTTGGCTTTAATGTTAAAATATCCCTTTCTCCCTCATGTTGGAAGTATGGTCAGCCCAGCCTAACCAGTGACATAATGAAAGTTCTCAGGCCTGCGGAGCAGAAGCTAGTATCCTTGAGGTTCCTGACACCTAATGTTGCCTCTCAGGGACTCTGCTTCCTCATCTGGTGTTTCTCCATGGGGATCCATTGGTATTTTGTATGGCAAGTTTCTTTATTGTTCTGAAGACTAAAGGAAGTTTAGTGTTCCTGGCCCCTAGCCACAAAATGGCCATAGAACCTGCTTTGTCACCATGACAATTCCAAATATCTCCAAGTGGCCCTGTGAGATGGATTCTGCTCTGGGACTCTGTTCTGAAGGCCTCAGTTCCTTCTTCTGGTAAATGGACCAAAGAGGATCCCCCAGAACCAAGCAAGCCTTTGCCTTAAGAACTATCTGGAGACAGAAGGAAAGGTTCAGTGTGCCTCTGCCCTGCTCAGAACAAAGCTCTACTTAGATTATTCAATCAATAGCATATCTACAGAATGACTTGTTTAGACAAAGTCTCCTGGGGCCAAGAAATAGTGTGAAAATCACTGCACTGGACCAGAGGTTGCTAAATGACAGCCCCAAAGCCCAACAGAGTCTACAGACATGTTTTGTTTGGCATAGGATTTTGAGATAGTTGGAGCTACCATGAAAAGATCTGGACTAAGAAATTCCAGAGAAACAAAACAAACAAATAAACAAAGTACCCAAGAGGACAAAAAGATCTGGCAACACTAAGTCTAGGTTCAAATTTCTAAGAGGCAACCATCAGTGCTAGCTGGTTAGGGCTGTCAGTTAGCTGGGACTGTCCTGACTTTCTGTCCCCTTCTTTGCCTGTTCCCATAGGGCAGGGACATTGTTAGGATGAGATGGATAGCTCTCTCTCAACCCAAAATAGCTAGAGGAGCTTTTAAAATGCCAGGTTGACTTTCACCATCTTTGGGGGGTGGAGATCAGGTATTAAAAATCTCTGTCTGCCCGAATAGCAAAAATGCTCCTCAACGGAAAGAACACTGCTGGAGGAATATCAATACCAAATTTCAAACTCTACTATAAAGCCATGGTAATCAAAACAGTGTGGTATTGGCATAAGAACAGACCTCAGGACCAATGGAATAGAATTGAAAACCCAGAAATGAACCTACAGACCTATAGCCA
>NW_012267301.1:4107720-4166372 GCF_000151885.1 Dipodomys ordii
CAACAATGAGAAGTACAAGTTGTCATGTCCAAAATGAGCTTTACAACGTCGGTGCGGGGGGTGGGGGGGGGGGGGAGGGGTGGGGAAGGATTGGGATTGGGATTGGGATTGGGAGGGGGGAGGCTGGGAAGGGATGTGAAGGGTAAACAAAGGAGGAGGCTGCAATGCTTGTTAAGAAATATATGCATTATCCTGCCCATGTAATTGTAACCCCTCTGTACAGTATGTTCACAAATAAAATAAAATAAAATTTAAAAAAACTGTCTGGAGAAGCAGCAGACTGAAAATGCTCTTGGAAACCTGGCCTGAGTAGGAATTCCAGCTCCTTCCTCACCTCATGCCTTGAACATTCAGCCTTCTTTCTCTTCCCTTAATGTGGACCAAACTCACCCCTCAATTCTCTCACTCAGTAAGTGAATCATTACTGATCAGTATATCTCCCTGGGTTCCACCAAACCTTTCTAATTGGATCCAATCAGTCTTCTGTTCTTACTAAATCCAGAGAGTGTAGACTCTTCTGGAACCCCAGCCACACTCCTAGAGAAATTCCAAAAGCCAGCATCTACTCATTCCTTTGGTTTTGGAACTTCAGCTCAGGAACCAATGTCAGGCTCCTACCTACTCTTCTCATCTGGACTGATGCCTCCCAGAATCCTCTTCTCCAGAGGCTTCATTTACATAAATGTCAAAAAGCCTTGTGGGAATCAGGGATTGCCAATCTTAGCACTTTTGACATTTGGGGCTCCCTAGTGTTTTTTTGTAGGGTTGTCTTGTGCATTTAAGGGTAATCGAGAGCATCACTACCCCCTTAGGAGCTAAGTCACCTCCTGTGAACATCGGACTTGAAAGTAGTTCAAGGCCTCACCTTCTCTTAGGGAATGGGTAAATATTCTAATATTCTAGTTCTTATGTTAGTAACTTATTCTTTATCCCTAAGAGCCTCACTTCCTTGTACAGTGCTTCCTCAGTATCTTGTCAGTGGATGGGTTCCAGGAACCACCTGCAGTTATGAAATCCATGGCAGTTCAGGCCCCTTATAAACTGGCTTTGTGTTTGAATATAACCTGTCATATAGTCCTATACAATGTCATTCATCTCTAGTGCTTATAATACATAACACAATGTACTGTCCCTGTAGTTGTTCAACTGAATTGCTTAGGCAAGTTTACTCATGCTCACTATAGATGGGTTGTTTTTCCTGAATATTTTTGATCCTTGCTTAAATTCAGAATGTCGAATTATGGATGTAGGGGGCTGACTTTAGATCTCTCAGATCCCACTTACTTCTAATGCCAGTACCATACCATAACGATGGATCTATTCACCTAATTATTTAAAAAGAAGCTTTTGATTTCTTTCTTCTCCCTATTTAGACACCCAAAAGATCAACACACATTATAGGCTGCATCCCTTGAAATGTCTTATGCTCCTCCAATTCTATCCATCACTGTTTGCACCAACTTTTTCTCCTGCCCACTCTTTTCCTCTCCCCTTTGGTCTGGACTATTGAAGTAGACTCATTCTTTCTTTAACAATCCACACTCCTAACTAAACTCAGGGGGTATTTAAGGCATATAGACCAGAGCATGTTACTGACTTTTGTAAGAAACTTGAAAGGATTCTCCTATTTTAGAATAAACATCAACTTCTTTACTAAGGCAGCTGAGGCTTCCATACTGCTTGACCTTTATTTCATTCTAGCCAGTCTGGCTGCCTTCTACTCTTGTTATACCAAATGCTTTTCTTCCTAATGACCGTCTTATATCCTATCCTCTCTGCTTACTGTTAATATTTTTCTTTTTAAACAAACATTTTATTGCATATATTAATATGTATGTAGTTTTTTAAAATTGTATTTTATTGTTGTAGGGGTGATATACAGAATGGTTAGTTATGTGAGTCAAGTAATGAGTACATTTCTTTTTAAGCCATATCAACTCTTCCCTCACTCTCTCCCAGTTGTCTCCACCCTCCCTTCCCTACTTTTAACCCTATTTTTAACATCTGGTTTCATCTCAGTATTCATACTAACTTTCTTTCTTTCTTTCCCAGTACTGGGATATCTAACTCAGGGCTTTGCATTTATGGCTTTTTTTGGAGCATGGCTGATACTTTACCACTTAGAGCACACCTCTACTTCTGCTTTTTTCCTGGTAATTGAAGATAAGAGTTTCTCAGATTTGTTTGCCTCAGTTGGCTTAGAACCATGGTTTTTATATCTCAGCTGTCCCAGTAGCTAGGTTTACAGGCCTGAGCCACAGGCACTGGGCTTAATTATTTGGATTTCATCAGCAGCACCACCTTACCTTTCCAGGCCCGAAGTCATTCAATATCCATGAAATAAAGTGAAAGAACCCATTACATTATGTGTACCATTCAAGCAATCATTACAAATTACAATTTTCCCACATATTTATTAGTTTCTTTATTATCACAAGTTAAATTGAAGTTTCACCTGTGTTGTTCATTATAGTGTCTTGGGAGCCAGCACAGTGCTTGGCACAAGGCCAGAGGCCTGAAAGTCTTTATGGAAGGAATCTGCAAATGGACACCAATGAGCTTCCTGTCTCAGCCCTTGGATGTCCTTCACACTCTGATATTTTAGGATGTGCTACAGGTTCTGTAGCAGTAAAATGTCAACCCACAGTGGGACACTGAGAAAGCCATGAGTCCTTCAGGGGACTATTCCTATCTTCCTGCTGCCTCGGTGATTTTAACAGGCTTTCAGTGATGGAATGAAGGATTTCTTGAAGGGAGCTAGGGTGGTCAAAGCATAGCCATTGAACAGGTATGGCATGTGCTACTTAACAGTTTAGTTCACCAACAAAACACCACAGAAACACATTAAAAGCTAAACACAACAGGGACATGCCTGCTTAGAGAGGTAAACTGCCTTAAGCCTTGATAGGAAGGCCACCATTGCCCTAGATCAGGAAATAGATTAATCCAGAGATCAGGCTTGGCCTGAGCTTTGTGCTGGTAGAAAGGAAAAGATCAGACCTTGTGATTTTCCCCATTAACTGAGGTTGGCAGGAAGGTTAGTCTTGAGAGAGTTTGTGATCTTTCTCACATCTGATATCAAAGGAAAATTGAGTTATTTAGGAAAGTTTTATACCCTCTCAACTTAAAATAGATATGGCTTAATGCTAAGCTTTCATTTTCTGTCAGCATAAGCCAAAGGAAAAAAAGCTCATGAAATTGAGTTGTCAAATACTATCAGGAAGAAGAGATAAAAGTCTAAAATGAGAAAATGAGGCAGAGAGATAATAAGAACGACAAGTTGAAAGTACCAACTGTTATATAAGAACAATTTGATTCCCCACAGACCCAGGAAGAGAGGACTGGTCAACAAAGGAGTCTGAGGATCTCTGGACTCTACGGAGATATGACATGATATTTTGCAAATCCTTCTTCACTTCTAGGTCTTTGATAAATGAAAAGGTTGGCATAAATGGACTGGAAGTAATTTCTAGAGTCTTATTTGTTTGTTTGTTTATCTTTGTGCTGAAACTGGGGCTGGAATTCAGGGCCTAGGCACTGTCCCTTAGTTTTTTAGTTTTTTTTTTTTTTCTCTCTTTCAATGCTGGTACTCTCCCACAGCTTTACTTCCAGCATTTTGATGGTTAATTGAAGATAAGAGTCTCACAGAATTTCCTGCTGGTGTTGGCTTCAAACCTCAGTCCTTAAATCGCTGCCTCCTGAGCAGCTAGGATTATGGGAGTGAGTCACTGGCTTACAGCATTTTTGTTATTTTTTAAATTTAAAAGCACAACCAGATTCCAAATCAAGTCAAAATCATACTCTATCATCCTTTTTATTGAATGCCAACTTACTCAAAATCAGAAGACATTCCATTTACTTAAGTAGTTAGCTGGCATTTTGAAGTCAAGGTGATATCAAAGTACTACCTTATTTCTTTGCTCAGGGCCTAAAGTCCAAGCATATTTGATTGGAGCCAGGAATAAAATCCCTAACATTTGTACACATGCTGTTAGATTATAAAATATTTTCTCATGCTTCTTTTCATGTGAGTCTTACAACAAACTCGGGAGGTGCTCTTCTTAAATTACCAACAAGGAAATGAAGACGATTTCTCCCCAGGTCACCTGTCATACCAGCAGGCAGTCAGAAGGTTATCCGTAGCCTCTGTCCTCAAACTTCCTATGCGCTGCTGGTTACCCCAGGGACCTGTGTTCCTCAAGGCAGGTTTGACTAACAGGAATTAGTAATAGGAGACTAAGGGAGGGGGAAGGGAGGAGGCTTCTCTCTGCCTCTGGTGGCATCTCCAGCAGAATTTTCTTGTTCTGGTCACTGCTAGCTCCTACTGACTATCTTTGCTTCCTAGATTTGTTAACACTATCTTGCCCTGTGTCCTAGGAGCACTAGCTTCTTTTTGCTGTTAGTAATCCCTGTGGTACTTGGCTTACTTTTTCAATCATCTGTGCATCTAATTCTTTGTACAGTGAACTCTCCCTTATCCAATGAACCTCTGCTTTAAGAGCCTTAGTAGATGCCTGAAACCATGGGCAATCCTGAACCAAGATGGCTGCTAAGTGACTCAGAAAGAGCATATGGTATACATCGTGAATAGTCTGGACCAAAAGGTATTTCCCAGGGCTGGAAAGGGAAGGAGTAGGATTTTATGTCATCATGCTATTTAATTTGAAGACAGCACAATTGAATCATAGACTGTTGGTTTCTGAAAAATTTCCTTTTAATATTTTTTGACATTTGACAATAGCTAACTAAAACAAAAAATGTGAAATTGTAGAAAAGGAGAATACTTTATTCAGTTTATTACAATAAATGACCTTGAGTGTTTTCTATTTTCCTGGTTGGACTAGATACCCCCTGGGTAGATCAATCACTACGATGAGGTGCCTTAAGTACAGCAGAAAAAGACCATGACCATATTATGATATGCATCTTGTATACTTGTACATACACGACTACTCAACAGGGTAAAGTCTTCTTGTCTGAAACTGAGCTTATATAACTTTGCATCTTCAAGCTCTAGCACAGTATCTGGCACACCACTGGCATTGGTAAATATTTGCTGACTTAATATATTTGTTTGGCAAAACAAACCCAGCCAGAGTGGCTGTTTAGTTTATCTCTGTATCTCTAAGTATCTACTAAACATAAGAAATACAGGTCCTTCAAGTCCATAAAATGTACATGAATGGAGCCATTTTGCCTTATGTTATGGAACCACACATGGAAATTATATCATTAGCAATTTCTATCAGATGATTTCAGCTTTGGCCCTGGTTATGTTAGATAGGAAGATACTAATTGGTTGAAACTCAGCTAATTGTCTTCAAGATATGGGAAAAATGAAAGTTTTGTATATTTATGCAGGAAAAGTTTACAGAATTGCATAGTGGTCAGGGCTTGAGAGACACAGGCCCTGCCCTCTATGCTGCTTCTGCCTTGGGTGGCCACTCCTCTCGGCCTTCCGTTTCCTTGTTGGTAAAATGAGGCAGTAAGATGAAATGATCCTTTGTTAAAAGATCCGGTAGTTCATCAGCATCTAGAAAAGCATGTCTGATTTGATTCTCACATTGAGACCTAACCTACTCTGGCTCAGCACTCTACACCATCTGCTCAGCCAGCTGCGTACAAACTTTTATGCAATCACTTGTTTCTGGAATGCTCCCCAAACACTCACATGTAGAAGGCCTGGTCACCAGTGCATGAGTGTTTAGAGGTGACAGCCTTTTCCATACGCTACCATTTTTGTGATCTTCTGCTTCTTCTCAGGCGCATGGGACCTGTGGAGCATGAGCTGAAACCTTCGAAGGTGTGAGCCAAGTAAGTTTTGGGTATTTTGTCTCAGCAATGGAAGGTTAACACACTTGGCTTTTCCAATCCAATTTCCTCCATTTCTCTTTGCTTTCTTTACCCTGTTTGTAAAGACGTCAAATTTATAGCTCTGCCTATTTTCTTTCCTTTCTGAGTTTTCTTAGAGTTTCCCTCCTTTTAGTATAGAACTAATAAGATTGTTATTGAGAGGCAGTATGGGGTGCTGGTCAAGAAAGTAGATCAGAGCCAGAGCAATGGGTTAAAGATCTAGGCCTATGAGATGAGATACTTACTGATTATGTCTCAGTTTATTCATCTTCAAGGTATTGATAATAGTAGCACTTAGATTAAACTGTTGACATTCGTAGAATTATTTCCTTTCCTCGTTGGAGATAGATAGATTATGACCCTGCATGGGACCCTTATGGGAGTAATGAAATAACAGCAGTGAGTAGACCACATCTCACCCTGGGATGTGGATGTGTGTGTGTGTGTGTGTGTGTGTATTCTAATGCAGGTGTGCACACATTTTCCTACTAAGCAGTTGTAGTCTTTCGACTATAATCTCAACTTTTAAATTTTGTTCTCTAGTTTATAACATGGTAAGTGATGTGGCAGACACTGGTGAACTGACATTAATCCCAGCATTCTATGCCTAGAACAGTACGTGGCACATAGAGATTCTTGATGGCATAGCTCTTATGATGATTATCCATTATCTGTATTTCGCAGGGTTTTGTGGTTTATTGTTAAAGCAGTTGGTACATTCTCTTATATTTTGTGTGTGTATCTTTTTGATTAAGCTATGGACTAATTAACAATGTGGCATTGTTATTAAATGAATTGTGTTCCTGTAAAATTCATATTCTGAAGTCCTAACATCACCATCTCAGAATGTGACTGTATTTAGGGACAAAGCCTTTAAAAATAAAATTAAGCTGTTAGAGTGGTTGTTAATTGGCGACTTTATAAGTAGAGGAGAACAGGACACTCAGGGAGATACTAGGGGTGAGGCTGTGCAGAGAAAATTCTAGTGCAGGTCAAGGGAGCAGTTCAGAGGAAACCGACCCTGTAGAATCTTTGAGTTTGGACTTGCAGCCTTGAAAACAGTGAGAAAATATACATTTCCATTGTCTTAGCCTCCCAGTTTATGGCATTTGCTATGGTAACTTTGCAAACTAATGCAGATTTAGCAAATGCTTCTGGAGTACCCAGTGTGTCCTGATTTGTGCAAACGACTGGAGGGATGAGAAAGCAAAGAAAGAAAGGGGGCTTTTGTCCTCAGGAAGCTTAGAGTTTAGGAAGAGAGACTAGCAAGCAGAAGGCTGAAAAGGCCAAGGTGGTCTAAGCCAGGTAGGAGGGGCCTGTGTGCTCTGAAGGTGCTCACAGCAGGACAGGGGTGGGGCTGATAAGCAAAGAATGTTCAGGTGTGGGTACCCTTCCGTCTCCAGCACCATCCCAGTGCTGTTCTCACTCTGTCAATGCTGTCTGGCTTTTGTTGAAAGTGCATTAATCAGATGTTTTCAGTGCTATGATAAATTACTTGACATAAATAACTTCAAGAGGTTTTAGTCTATAGTTGGCTGGCTCCATAGCCTTTAGGCTGCAGTAAGACAGAAACAGCACAGAGGGGAGGGCATAGCAGAGAAGAACTATTCTCCTCATGGCTGCCAGAAAGCAGAGAGGAGTAACAGAAAGGAGCCAGGGGCAAGATATACCTTTCAAAGACACACCTCAGCAATACACTTTCTCCATCTACGCCTCACCTTCTTAGGACTCTATGGCATCACCAGAGTCCATCAAAATTTGATTCATCAGTGGATTTAATCATTGATTAAATCAGAGTTCTCATGGTCATAACATTTTCCAACCATGTGCTTTACTGGTATCCCAGGAGTTTCTTGATCCAATCAAGTTATCAATCCAGATTAACCATTACAGAAGGCTACCTGCTGTCAAGTCTTTCTGTGTGGAATAACTTGACTTCTTAGTACTCAAGGAAAGGACAAGCAGAGCAGACTCTGCTATGTGTTGACTGTTTATAGAAGCTGAAGAAGCTCGAGCAGAAGAAAGGCTGATAGATGAGGAGGAAGAGGAAGTGGGTTCCCCTCAGCCCTGACACCTACTAGTGATGACCTCCATGTCACGCCCTTCCTGTCTGGACCTCCATTTCCTCATCTTCAAAAATAAAGAGGTTCGGGTAGTTTATCTCATAGGTTCCTTATGGCCTTGTGAATCTGTTTCTGACATCTAGCTCCTGAATGCTGAAAGGAGGAAAGAAGCGATAAAGGGGAAGCCAAAAGAGATGACAGCAGATAGGTTGGCAAGCAAGAGCAAAACAAAATAAGGAAGGAAGAGCGAGCTAGAGATGGGGTCTCTCCTGTCGTTTTTAAAGCTTTCTTAGTGCTCTTTTTGCAGTTGCTTAAGCCCAGGCCCCGTGCTGGTTTAGTTGCTGCAAATGGATTCCAGGTCTAAATCCTGGCTGCAGCAGGCCAAATAAACGTGAGCAAGTTCTTCAACCTCTCAATGCCCCAGTTTGATCATCTGCACAAGGGAGGTAATAATATCTCTTATCACAAGGATGCTGTATGGATTAAATGAGATAATGGTTGTAGCACTGTTATCACAATGTTTTGTGCATATGCTTTTGATAGTGTTGTGTTATTGTCAGAATCAGTGAAATAGAGCAGTTGGATAAACCGACCTCCAAGACTTCTTCCAGGTGTTCTCTATGATTCTTGATAACAGTCCATTTGCATCATAGCCCAGACTTAGCTCTGCAATGGCAGTGTCAACATGGGGTTTTTGTTTTTGTCATTTGCATGGGGGAGGCTAGGGGAAAATTTTGGGAGCCAATGGACGTAACTAAATCCAGATCTCTGTTTCATCATAGTTGGGTTTTTTTTCTCAGATAATTTATAGCTAACCTTTTCAGCTATAGTTTACAAGAACCTCCAAATGATATTCTTTACCTCATGGGGTAAATTCAGAAGAAGGAAAAATTTGGGATAGCTCATGGAGCAGAGACCACTGCGGAGGGAAGAAGGAAACTGAAAGGAGGGGCTACATGTGAAATTTATATGGGGATGAAGAAGATTAGGGTTAAATGATAGAAATAGCAGTAGAAAATGGATAAGGAGGTAGGTAAAAACCCTTCTTGGAGAGTTTGAGACTCCAAGCTGAGGAGGCCAAATTCCATTCTGCAAACTATAGAGAGCCACTGAGAGTTGTGGACAAAAGAGTGGCCAGATTATTGCTTATCTTTAGAGCAACAGAATAAGGTAATGTCTAGGCAGACCAATTAACTTGAAGATGGATGATAAGGTTAGAAATAATGGAAGTAATATGAGAATAAGGCTCCTAATCATCAAACTGCTAGCTTGGATGGATTCACACACAGTACACATCCTCCCCCACTCAAACCATGCATATTCTCACTCACATATAGCTGAAAAAAGTCTCACTCAAGAATTGCCACCTTTACCACCAACTGTTATATTAATAGTTCACTTAAAATATGGCAGCTACAACTTGCTGAGTAGACTTCATGGATCACAGATGAATCAGACCTCTCCTTCATGTGGAAAATACTAATCCTGGGAGTGTTTTCTGGAGTCTGTTGCAGCATTCTGGGCTTTTGTTTTTTGTAGTACAGGGATTTGAACTCAGGGCCTCACATTGACTTGTTTGCTTTGCTGGCTCTCTTCCACTTGAGTCACACCTCTAGCCTGGCTTTTGGAGAGTCTCAATGACTTTTCTGCCTGGTCTGGCTTTAAACCTTCCTAAGTAGCTAAGATTACAGGCATGAGCTACTGGTACCCAACCGAAATGTTTACTCTTACGTATGCTTTGAAGTCTACATAGTATAGAATTATAGTGGTTGTATGTAGATTCTGGGTACAATAAATATACACATAGTAGAAGTTTGCCTAACAGTCTTTAATAATTAGGGAACATCTTACAGAAAAGTTTGAAATCTACTATCTAGAATATCCAAACCGAATAAGCTTCATAGTTGGACAATCACAATGTCTAACAATGTTTCTTAATGGATTTTTTCTAAAATATTATAATTCAGATCTCAGTCAGTTAATTTGTTCAGTGTGATGTTTATTCTTGGTTGCTAACTTGATTAGATTGAGGGTTGCCCAAGAGCAATTAGTAGCTAGTAAAACAAATCTCTGGGTGTGTGCATGTGAGTGAGATTCCAGAAAGAACTGACATGTGGACCACGACTAAAGGGGAAGAGATTCCCTGACTGTGACCAGTGGCATCCAATACCTTGGGGGCCTGGGTGGAATAAAAATGGGAAAAGAAGGAAATTAGCTAGTACGTATAAGCTTTATTCTTCCTGAGTAAGTGTATCTATTGCTACTTCCATTTTCCTTGGGCATCAGACTCTAGCTTCTCCAGCCTTTCAACACAGCTTTGTGTCAGTGACTTCCAGAAAAGTTTCAGACCTTCAGAATGGGACTGAGGGCTGCCCAATTGTTCTGAGACTCCCAGCTTCTTAGATTGAATAGCTTCTGAGTTCTTTGGCTGTCTGATGTGGGACTATCTAGTCCCTAGTTGTAATAAATTCCCATATATAGTATATGTACACACATATATACAGACATATACACATCTACATCCCAGTATACATGCATACATAAATATACATGCATAGATATAAACACATACACATGTGTACACACACACACACACACACACACACCTTTCTCTATTGGTTCTGTTTCTCCAGAGAACCTTGATTAATACATTTACTTTTAGCTTGAGTCATATTATATGGCAAGCTCTCTGTTCATCTGTGTAGGAATGACTCTGCCTTGTCTGCTGAAGAACAATGCTGACTTTGTCCCTGTGTGCTCTGCTATGAGTCTCAGATTCTTCTTTAAGGTGAGAAAGTTTGTTAGTTGTCTTTGTATTTCCTCCAGTTCATTGAGATTGTAGCAATGTATAAATCTGAAAACACTTTAATCTGTTCCTGAGTGTCAATTTCAACATGAAAATACTCTTGGGATAAAAGTGATCTGGACATGCCTCTGCTTCTCTATGATTATTAATTCCACTCACTGATGAACACTTTTATTGGTTTAATCTTTCAATCAGGAAGTCTTAGAAACACAACCACTAACTAACCACAAATGTTTGACTTAATCACTAGGCCATCTACTAAATCAGTTAGTGCCACTGAAAGAGGCCTCCGAAGCACATAAAATTAAAAATGGGCCTGTTAATATTTCTTAGAAAGTAACTTCACATCTTTCATCCAATAAAGTGTCTTAAAAGTGAATTTCGGAGTCATTTGGAGTGAAGAGGGATCAATTATGAAAAAAATTATGCTGGGCACCTGTGACCCACGCCTATAATCCTAGCTACTCAGAAGGCTGAGATCTGAGGATCACAGTTCAAAGCTAGCCTGGGCAAGAAAGTCCATGAGACTTTTATCTCCAATAAACCACCAGAAAACTGGAAATGGTGCTGTGGCTCAGGTGGTAGAGCACTAGCCTTGAGCTGAAGAGCTGAGGGACAGCACCCAGGCCCAGAGTTCAGGCCCATGACTGATAAAAAAAAAAGGAGGGGCTGGGATGGTGGCTCAGTGGTAGAGTGCTTGCCTTGCATGCATGAGGCCCTGGGTTCGATTCCTCAGCACATAAGCAAAAAGAAAAAAGCCGGAAGTGGCACTGTGGTTCAAGTGGTAGAGCGCTAGCCTTGAGCTGAAGAGCTGAGGGACAGTGCCCAGGCCCAGAGTTCAGTCCCCATGACCGGACCCCCTCCAAAAAAAAAACAGGAAAAAAGAAAAAAATTAAATCAATTTAAGTGTTTCTTTCATACAAATTTAGTGTAATGATAAGTAGAAAAAAGTGTCATACAAATAACAATTTAGCATCATCTCAATTTTATTAAGTATATTTTGTGTATCATATAAATAATTATATAGCAGGACAAAAAGGAAATAACCAAAAAATGTGAACAGAAATATTATTAAGGAGGAAGTATGAGTGATCTTTGTTTCTTTATATGGTCCTACATTTGCGGATTTTTTTCTCAGTGTGTTTTGCTCAGTCCTTCAGCAAACATTCCTACATATCCAGTATGAGCCAATTGTGCTCTAGGTACTTGAGGTAAAGGTGAATCCTAACCTTCTTTTTTATTGTCGGTCGTGGGGCTTGAACTCTGGGCCTGGGCGCTGTCCCTCAGCTCTTCAGCTCAAGGCGAGCGCTCTACCACTTGAGCTACAGCACCACTTCCGGTTTTCTTGTAGTTTATTAGAGATAAGAGTCTCACGGTCTCTCCTGCCCAGGCTGGCTTTGAACCGCGATCCTCAGATCTCAGCCTCCTGAGGTAGCTAGGGTTACAGGCGTGAGCCACCAGCACCTGGCTTAATCCTAACCTTCTTGCAGCTTATCCTCTCCTGATTGAGCACAGGCAAGAAAAAAGTGCAACAAGTTAAAAGAACCATGATCAGACAGTGCTACAAGGTGAAAACCCGTCCATTTAGGACCTGAAGAGAGGGACCAAGCTGTGCTTCGACCTCAGGTAGGTGGTGACCTTATGATGAGAGTGAATGACAAATGTAGCCTGAAGACCAGGGAGAAAATGTTACCTGAAAGAGGGAATAGCCAGGCTTGAAGATTTTGTGTGCTCAGGATTCAGAGAGAAGGCCAGAATAGCTGAGCCAGGGCTCAGCATGTGAGCTCTGGGGGCTCCAGTACTGCAGGGACCTGACTGCACCAATTATCTAAGACCTGGACAGCAGCTGGGCTTCTATCGATGTGCCATGGTGAGCATGGACAGGATTTATAGAGCGAACCACAAGCTTGTATGCCTCTCCCAAAGATGGCTCTGCTGTGGGGTGAAAATGGATCCTGGTGGTGAAGACTAATTAGAAGCGTAGAGACCTATCAGAGAAAACATGTTTTTCTTTATCATTTGCTAGGTATCTGACCTCAGTTTCTCTGTCTCTAAAACGGGTTATTGGGCAAGATCACTGATGTAAAGGTACCTCTGGTACCTAAAAATTAAAAAACAAACAAACATTATTTTGGTGTACTTGTTTACTTTTCTAAAAACATGCCAGATTCTCAAACATAGGAGCGAAATCTTATTTCCCTTTGAACAGCAAGCACACAGTAATGTCCATGAGCATCGCAAGTCTAAGCAGGTCTGGACACCACATGCTGGTGGATGTGTTATTAGTGCTCAGTGGGAGGGTCTCCTGGACTTCCTCGTGAACTTGCCTGCTGAGGGCCTTACCCTGAAGGCACTAGGAAGCCAAGGAGGGCTCTTTCAGCAAGAGGTAGCTTCCGTATTTTGGAAAGTTCACTCACAGTGAGGTAAGGGGTCTGCAGGAAGGAGAAAAAGGAGTAGGGAGACAGAATCCCAAAACTCATTAGAGAATCCAGCTGGGCCATGGCCTAGGGGAACTTGCGTGGGAGAGCAGAGATGGACTGGTGCAGAGGAGCCCCAGAAATGCAAAGACTCGCAGCCACCGCAGCAATCAAATGCCAGGAGATGACAAAGTGAGAGTCTCTGCCTATTTATAATTGGGGGAAGTGAGGCACAAAGACAAAGTGACTCATGTGCCAAGGATTTCTGACTTCAGGGCCTCCTCTCAGCTAATGGGAAAAGCAGACTTCACTTGGGGAGTCATGTAGGAGAGAAGTGCTTGCCAAAGTGGAAAGGAGACCCAAAGGGTGCGGCAGGCTAGGGAAGATGGGGGGGGGGCGGGGAAGCAGCTCCTGCTTTAGAAACCATAACAAATGCTCCCATACCTTCATTTTGACACTCCCATAATCTAAACAGGGCTAAAAATCATCTGCAGAGCTTGAGTTATGAAATCAGAGCAGATCAAACAAAAGAAATAAAGCAACACTTGAGTCAACCAGATGGGATCTGTGTGCAGAGCATGCAAATCCAAGCAAAAATAGATCAGTGACACTTTCCCAAGAGACAGAGCGTTGGGAGATCTTGGAACTAGGCCTCTTACGTGAAAGATGGAGAGGGCTAAGATTGCCGGTGGGGGTAGCTAGTGTCACACTCTACAGATAGTAAACAAGCCAGAGTCCAAGATGAGGACAGGAACCAGCTCTTCCACATGACTCAGTGGTCATCTCAATCATTCACAGTCAGTCTTGACTCTAAATATTTGCCTTACAGAGGGTCACAAAATCAGGAGCCATTAAAGTACCTCAGAGCATCTTGTACACACACACACTCACACACAAACACACACACAGAGCTTTGGGTCTGTAAGGTCTTATCTTCACCATGTACAAATAATAGTATTACTGAACTTCCTATCTTTAGTGCTTCAACTCAAAGGCATAGCTCATGGAATCCACATCAACCGTAGCCTAGTCCAACCCCTTTATGTCATAGCTGAGGACTGGAATCCTTAGAGGAGGCTGCTGACTTACTCAACTCAAGTGCATAGGCAACCTGTTCCCAATCCATGGGTACTTCCCACACCAAGAAGGAAAGCTCCACTTTTTAATACCCTTGTGCTAGTTTCGGTCCTTGGGCATACATTCTCACAGGGAAGGTATAAGAGCTCTAGATAATTCTCAGTTTACTACTCTGGCTGGGGCCTGAAATCTTGGCATACTGAACAGCAAGTTTCTAAAGAAGTGTTTTGACTTCTCTGGAAATCTTCTACTATGATGATGATGACAAACCTAATTACTTATTTAAACACTGACCACATGTGGGGAGCTTTATAGGGTCCTGCATGCACTGTCACCCTCTCTTTGATTTCTAATCATATGAGTGAGCAGCATCAATCCCACCATCATACATAGATCTAAAGCCCAGTGATACCAAGAAACATTCTCCAGGACATAGACCCCAGAAGGTCAAGAGTTAGGATTTAGCTGTCCTTTGAATTCTATTATGCAATACATCTCAGTGGTTGGGTGATATGAGTTCTCCCAGGAACATTGTGAGGAATCTCATGATACAGATTGCTCTGGATCCTTCCATCTTCTGGGTCTTCAAGTGGAGCTATAAGCTCTAGGATACACTTGAAGGTGAGGTATGTAAGCCCCTCCTGGAAGGTTAGCATGGTTGGCTCAGAGTAGCTAGGCTTGCCTATAAAAAGACCAGACCAGAGCCAAGGTCATCCCGTTAGAGCACGGATGTCCTTGAAGGCAAGAGGTTGGCTCATTGATGCAAAGGGAACTTATTAGAGGGTGGATGTAGGAGGGATGAGTGTAACCTTCAGAGAGGATACAGAAAGAACCTGGGGTGTTGTTTTAAGGACAGATTTATGGTGGAGGCCTTTCCACATCTGTGAGAACGTGCATGTGTTCGCAGACTCATAAGCACTTCCTACACAGAGCAAGATTTCCTCCACAGTCCCTGGCAGCATTTGTTTTCTGCTTTTATGTCCCCAGAAACAGAGGACTCATTGCCTTTTGGATTATTCTAATTGTTAGAAAAGTCTAGACTTCACATGGAGCCCAAAAATGTGCATCCTGGGTGTGTCCACGCCTTAGGTGCAGATCTGCCCTTTGGTCTATGAAGACTGCATCTGCTTCTTCCCTTACCCAGAAGTCTGCTGGATATTTGAATATCATTTTTTATCCTAGTGTTCTTCAAAGTGTGCTGAACAGAGTAATAAGTTTACACGATGTTATGAGGTGTCCTTATAAAACAAACATACCAAAACAAACAGACAGAACCCCATAAATAGCATTCTGTGAGTAAGCCAAGTTTAAGCAGGTCAATCAGGTATGTTTCCTGCAAGACTTCTTAGAACTTTTATGATGTTCTTGCAGATCATGAGTTCCAAAAGAGAAATAGAGGATGAACACTTACCAGAATTTTTTTCTTACCTCAAACGGTGTGTGTGTGTGTGTGTGTGTGTGTGTGTGTGCTTTAACTTGATGTACCTTTTAAAATGTCAATATATCCTATTCAAAACAGTGTTTGGAAAAATGCAAGTGGAGGCTCTTTTTATTTATTTTTTACTATTAAGTAGTTGTATAAAGGGTTTTTAAAAAAATTTTTATTGTGAAAATACCGTACAGAGGGGTTACAATTACATGAGCAAGGTAATGAGTACATTTCTTATCGAGCATTGTTGCTTCCTCCTTTGTTTCCACAAAGGGGTTTTAATTCAGCATAACAGCTTATAAGTATAGAGCATCTTGATCAATGTAGACTCTTTTTTTTCTTTTTTTTTGTCAGTCCTGGGGCTTAAACTCAGGGTCTGGGTACTGTCCCTGAATTTCTTTTTTACTCAAGGCTAGCACTCTACCACTTGAGGCACAGTGCCACTTCCAGCTTTTTCTGTTAATGTGGTACTGAGGAATTGAACCCAGGGCTTCATGCATGCTAGGCAAGCACTCTACCACTAAGCTACATTCTCAACCCCCAGTGGACTCTTAACTGTTACATTTCTAAACTGAAAGGCAAAGCTCTTACCAGTTCTTCTGAAATATAATATTGTAGGATGTGCTGTTAAATTTGAATTATCACAAATAAAATATTTTGGTGTAATTATGTTGCATTAATACATGGGACTTATTTATGTGAAAAGAAATTATTTGTTTCTCACCTGAAATTCAAGTTTAACTTGGGCTTCTGTTTCAATTTGCTGAGTCTGGCAATCCTACATACACCCATGGTCACTCTTCACAGTGATTCTTTGCCTTGAAAATCATGACCATCAGAATTAGACACCATATTATAGACTAAGACACTGAGAACTTCAGGACCATCTTTAAGTGCTGGTCCCTGAGACATTTTTAAAGGGAAAGTAATCAAATATTTATGGATGATTAGAAGCCAATTTGAAGTTGACAGATACCAGATTGCTTTCGAGTCTTCTGGCAAAATCTAGAAGCCAATTTTCTATCTTACACAGTTGTTCATCAATATATTTAAGTTTTCCTGAATGCTAGTATTATAGATCTTGACCCAAACAGGATTATTCATTTCCCCTTTAAAGTTTTCACATACATATATTTTTGTTATTGTTCATAATGATTAAAGAGGAGGAGAACAAATAGTAACTGAAAATATAGGGTAACTACAGAGAACAAATAGTAACTGAATATATAGGGTTTACAGTTTAGTGAATGCAAAACCTAGTAAGGTGGAAAAAGATTTATCACTTGCAGCAGGTAGGGAGAGGGTGGGGAGTTACTTCCAAAGCAATGTCTTCCTCAAACAAAGGAAGTGGTATTTTATCTGGTGAACCTATACATATTCATATAGGGAAGTGCTGTATAAGCATTCTCAGTATAAAGCCATAGCTCAAGAAGGAAAGATAGCAAACACATTTTGGGGCATGTTTACCTCAAGGCCATGGTATACAAGTTTGAAAGGATTAAATGGCTTGGGTGTGCTCATCTTGAGACAAAGTTTTAACGGAAAAATTTAAAAAGACCCTGTTGGTTTATTAATATTAGAGTTTTCCCTAAAGATCCCTGACCTGCTGATAGTGGCTAACAAATTTTACTGCACATTCCTAAGAGATTTGAGGATGAAAGTCATTGTTCTGAAACTCCTTAACTGCTAGAAGAGGGCTATATCTTCCTAGTTAGAAAAGCAAAATTCAGGGCTGGGAATGTGACTTAGTGGTAGAGCGCTTGCCTCACATACATGAGGCCCTGGGTTTGATTCCTCAGCACCACATAAACAGAAAAAAGCCAGAAGTGGCACTGTGGCTTAAGTGGTAGAGCTCTAGCCTTGAGCTGAAGAGCTAAAGGACAGTGCCCAAGCCCAGAGTTCAAGCCCCATGACCAACAAAAAAAAAAAAAAAGAGAAAGAACGAAAAGAAAAGAAAAACTCATGTTGCTCAAGCCCCATAAATCTTAGGATCACTGGGCAGGCAAACACAAACACATAGCTTGCGTTCTTTAGGAAATTGTTTTATTAATGCATATTTAATTATGACATAAACAATGAAAAAAACCTAGTAACATTGACATTCTCCCTTTAAGTAGCCCAGAAGATACTGACAATGTCTGGGGAATCTAGGCAAATGTATAGTTAAGCAAACGTGAGACTTATAAGAATGTGACTAAAGGGATATTTATTGTAGTATCTTATAATACAATAGCATTGAACATGACTTCAAGCTTAAGGTTAAGATACAAAGAAACACGGACATTCAGCAGATTAAAGCTCTATAAACAAATATACCTTTAGAAGTGTAGGGTAAAGAAAGAGGAATAGAAGGGCATGAATCTGATCAAAGTCTATTACCTGCATGTGTAGAAATATCACAATGGAACTCCTTTATGCAATTATTATATGCCAAAGAAAATTAAAAAGATGAATGGACCAAATAGGAGAGTAGGATTGCTTGGCTCTATTTATTATTAGACTTTCTCTAGCCTGCACATGCATTGGATCCCAGGTCACAAGAGTACATACATATTTGTAGAGTCGCTTGAGTCCTTTGGTTCTTTCTTTG
The DNA here is from genome assembly GCF_000151885.1 of Dipodomys ordii. NCBI lineage: Eukaryota > Metazoa > Chordata > Mammalia > Rodentia > Heteromyidae > Dipodomys > Dipodomys ordii. The sequence continues at coordinate 4,125,956 of NW_012267301.1, forward strand.
CTCTCTTTATTCTGGTATGGTATCCAGGGAGACATACCTTGAGGTCAACTTAAAGGAGAAAAATACTTCCTAACCTCCCAAATTTGAAATTGCTGGCAACTAGGATACAGATTTCTTCCATCTCTCAGACCTCCTTTGAAGCTTTTTATGGCCAGGCATTCCCGACTAGCTTCTACTTTAAACTGAGACTCATCTTAATATCCTGAGCCTCTGGCATTAGCTTGGATGAGGGTACTCTTGGAACCTCAGCTCTTAGGGCTCAGTTAGAGTCTCAGACCTGTAGTTGATCCTTGCATGCTTCTCTAATTCACTTAGTACTTCTCCACTCTGTTATCAAGACTGTGAGCTGACTCGAGGGTCTGGCACCAGCCATCAAGGCAGAAAAATTTCTGAACAAAAGGTTTGGAGAAGTACCAAGAAACATAACAGCCAGAACAAGGCTGCCGGGTCAAGCTGGAGAATATGTTGCCTTCAGAGGTTCAGCATCCATTTCTAGCAGCACTGTGGTTAGCCTGGGTCAAGCTTCATTGCCACTCCTGTTGAGAGTCAGATCATCAAAACCCAAGAGTGGCAAGGAAAGTCCCAATTGGGTCACTGTTAGTGAAATGAGCTCCTTTTCCATAGCTTAGCACACTTCTTCCCAGCTCCACAGCTTAGCACGCTCCCTTCCTTGGCAACACTAGGCCCATGTAGTAAAGGTAGTAAATAATCAGCCTCCAATCCCCTTTCCCTTGGGATAGCACTTCTCTGGGGCAGCTACCACCATATAAGACAACAGGAGCCCCTTAGAGTGACCTTCAGGTCTGGGCGGTTGCAGGACCCTTATCTACTAATTGGACAGCAGCCATAAATCCTAGTCCGCCATGATGAAGCCCCTGGCCTACACATCCACTCCAGTGTCTCCACCTTCTAGGCCCTTCTAGCCCCTCCTAAACCTCCTAGGTTATATAGGTCACCTCAGACAATAGTTGGCATTTCTTCTCATTTCTCCCTTGTAAGAAGGGGTCTTACTGGCCCCTTTCCTGGCAATAAACCTTTCTTTGTTCTCTGTACCTGGATGTCTGGATGGTTTTCTGCCAAAGTCCAAATAATCTAACAGCCATCAAGTTGTAACCAAATGCAATGGGTTCACATCTTGGCAAGAGCAAAGCTAAACAAGGTTGGCTGAGAAATCACTGTCGAAAGATCTACTACCTGCTGCAGGAGAGGAGAGCACAAGAATTACTTGTTATTTCCAAAACAGTGCCCACCTGTAATCCTTTCCATTGTTTTCTCCATAGACTGACACAAACTTAAAGTCAGGGTCCAAACATGTCTGTGTTAGTTGTGGCCATATTCCTAGTAGTGAGCACAATTTCTGGAATTTAAAGTGTTTAAAGTAGCTGGGTGCTGATGGCCCACACCTGTAATCCTAGCTACTCAAGAGGCTGAGATTTAAGGATGGTAGTTCAAAGCCAGGCTGGATGAGAAAGTCTGAGACTCTTATCTCCAATTAATCACCACAATAGGGTGGTAGGGGTGTGTCTCAAATGATAGAGGGCTAGCCTTAAGCAAAGAAGCCCAGTGAGAGCTGAGGAGTTCAAGCCTTAATAAAAGCCCAAGAAAACAGCGTTCAAAGAAGCTTTAGTGAATGAGTGAATTACACACAACATTGCTTGGAAAGCAAAACAAACCTTGTAAGTTGACATTCAGAGAAGAGGAGATTGCCAACCCCTTTCCTCTAGATCAGGATTTGTCATTCGCCTCCAACTTTCCCCAACCTATTATTGTACATGCCACTCACCTGTGCTGAAGGCAAATCTATTGGAAAATGTTGTACAAAACAAGAACATCTAATTGCTATGACTAAAATAAAACATTCCAACCAAACACAAACTGTTTTTAAGAAGTTGAATTACTTCCCGGAGTCTGCAATTTTTACCGAGGTGTAGAACTTGGCCCTTAAAATAAGCTGGATCATCTCCAGTGGGTGTGGGGTTGGGGAAATCACACCAGATTTTCCCACAAGTAACATCCTGGTCTAAAATGAATTAGGTAAAGTGAACAGGGAGGCCTTGGAAGAATTTGGAGCCACCAGCAGGGCAGGTATGGGACACAGGATGCAGGATCTCATAGCTTGGGCTTGGAGCATAAATCTAGGTACGTGACAGGCTTTTAGCTTTTACACTAAGCCACGCTCGATCGAGTTCACCAGTGCTTATCCCCAGCATGAACTCACTCCAGCTTGTGGCTTGTCAACATTGACAGTGTCCTAGGGACTGGTCCCTGGAGCAGGCGATTGCTTTTATCTGTAGCTTGGCACCTGTGGCTTCGGTGCTGTGACTTCATAAGATAAAATGAAGCATGAGAACTACAGGGAGAAGAGTCCTGAGTCTCAGGAGGGTCACCCAGTGGTGTGTGCTTTCTGAGTATAAGCATGAAGACTCAAATTCAAGATAGAAGTCTGCTGTTTGTTAGTGTCACAAGTCTTCAGCCTTAGTCTTTGTACAGTGAAATGGGAGCAACCATTCTGACTTTCGGGTTCATGTGAGGCTTAGACATGATGGCAGAAATAATGCCCTCTGTAAAGTACTGGACGTGGGCTGGACCCAAGGGATGCTGAGACACAGTGCCTGATTGAGCACTCTGGCCTGCAGCAGCTTGATGGATGTGTGAGCATGCTGCCAAGACTGCATAAAAGAGCACCCAATGGAGGAGAAAAAAACATTTGAAAACATTGTGGCATTCCTCTTAACTATGAAAGGAAACATTTTCCAAGTTTCCATGGGAAGCATAAAATAGAAGTGAGTAGAAGTCTTTAGGATATCTTCTTCCTCCTACCTCACCCCCCAAAAAAAAATCCTTTTGGAACTTCTTTATGGCCTGAGGATATAAGGCTGTAGGTAAACCTTTCATTCTGCTTGAATGTTTCTACTGGTTTCCTTGGAGCTTGTCACTGGCTCTGGCTAGGATCCTGATGGCTTTGCTGGTAAACAGGAGCCAAACTGTCCACAATTATGGTTCTATTTCATTGAAGGAAAAGTAGTGCAGGGTGCTATGGCAGATGAATTGCCTGTTACTTCCTCTGCTGTGAGCTGCTGCATCCACCGTTGGAGAAGGGGAATTCACTAATGTGTAAATCTGTGTGTAACATGCATCTACTGTAGTAGGTAGCAGAGACATGGTGCCAGGAATAGACTTTCCTCCCAGCTTTATCTCTCTCTCCCTCCACTGTCACATTTCAGGGTGCCATTGCTCAAAAGGTATCCTACTTTTCTTCCTCCTGCCATCCCCACAGGGTCCCAGAGCCCCCATTTCTCCCATTGTTTCTTGTGTTTACTTCTCAGGGTTGCCGACTCTGTGTAAAGTACTCCAACTTGGAACTGCCAGAAGCTCTGCTTACAACTCTAGGAGGGCACAAGGCAATCTTTATGCAACCCGACCTGCCCATCCTCCCCTCCTCACCAGGCCAAGAATAGTCAATGATCATGTTCTGGAAGGAACCCCACCTTGTCACTGTGTGCTTGCTCTGCGCCAAGAGGAGGAGGAGGAGGAGTAGTGCTTGAGGCACATGCACAAGGCCAAGCAGCCAAACTCAGAAGAAGATCCAAAGGCAGAGAGATCCTTTCCAAGCCACCACTTCCATGGGTCTTGTCCCAAGGACGGGCTTAGACCTGATGGTATCCAGAGAGAGCCTGCTCCCAATATGCCTCAGACACACACACACACACACACACACACACACACACACACTCTCTCTCTCTCTCTCTCTCTCTCTCTCTCTCTGCACATAGAAATACATGGGCGGGTATGTTGAGGGGCAGAGTTTTGCCAGTGAATATTTATGTGTAAGTGCATATTTTATAGAAAGTACACACCAGTCCATATGAAGCCATATGCATGCCTTACCTATATATGAATGAAAATACTTCTTATGAGTAAATGCATACTCAGAGAGATTCTTTCAAAAGATAAAACTGATTGTTATACAACTGATCATTGCAGTAACTGATCGTTACTGCAAATCCAGCAAGTGATTTATAAATGCTCTTGAGATAAAAGTCCAGGGCTTCAGGCAGTGTGCAGATGTGGTTCCATCTGCCTGCTGCAGATCATGGTGTGTTCTATCATATGTGCTTGCCTCCCTGAAGTTATATTCGCTTTGGTTCAGTGCTTCCTATGTAGAAAGTATAGTTTCACTACAGGACATTTGCACATGTTGTTTTTTTTCCCCTCTTCCCTTTTACTAGGAGTTATCTAATCTTTCTTCAGCTCTCTGTTGAAATTTCACTTCCTCTAGGAAAACTTTTATTGACTATTCCGATTATTCAGGCTCACTCAAAGCATCCCATATTTTCCTTACCACAGCTACTGTAATTTCAATTAAAAATTAAAATGAAAAACGTGTTTTCTAAAAAATTAAAAATTATGTTTTCAATTAAAAATTATGTTTTCAATTAAAATTAATTTTAAAATTATGTTTTAAAATTAATTAAAAATAATTAAAGATTAAAATTAATTAAATTAAAAATATGGTTTCTATTATATATATAAAACAAAAACCATTTGCCATATTTGGCAAAAATAACTTGTGTTCTTCATTGATCTTTACCATCTAACAATACCTGGCATAGAATAAGAACTCTGTAAATGTATACTGAAAGGGAATGGGTATTCTCACGTAGGCAAGGGTCAGTATAAAACCTGTGCACTCAGGTGAAATTGTGACTGTGGTTACATGTCATAGCATGTTTTCCCACTTGGAGAATATGAAATTGTGCTTTGGAATTCATATATGTATTTAGGGGAGATTACTTAAGTCTAGTGTGTTTGTGTCCTACATATGTGAGCCTATTTATGTAGGAGTATTCACAAAAGAATCTGCATGTGCATTTGTGTTCATATGCATAGAAGTATCTGTCTTAGTTCTAAGCTTTAATAGAATAGCTGAGACTAAGAGAAAAAGGTTTGTTTTGGGCTCATGGTACTCGAGGCTGAGAAGTCTAAGATTGGTTAGCCTCATCTATTTTCAACTTATGGTGAAAGGCAGGAGGGCAGTTAGGTGCATGTAGAAGAGACAAAACACAAGGGCAGACTTGCTTTATAACAACATGCTCTGGGAAAACAAATCCACTCCTGGAGAAAGTGATTAGGCCCCTTTCTCCACCCAATCACTTGTGAAAAGCCCTATCTCTCAGCATGACCATAATGGCAAGCAAATTCCAGCATGAATTTCAGAGGGGACAAATAATACCTTTAAACTACAGTAGCATCAATGTAAGTCTTTATAAGTATTTATTTGGGTGTGTGCCTCTGTGGGGGTGTATGCATATGTGGGAGTCAGATTATTCTCTGAAGTTGGGTGGGTCTCCCTTTCAGATTTCTAAGTAGGAGGGTTTATGTACATTAGGCAAAGTGATTCATATAGACCTTCATGTGATTTGCCTTAGCCCAAGGCAGGGTGTCCTGGGCCTATCACTGGAGTAAATTTCCTTTTTCTTCCTGGACTGCCCCTTTCCCATTCACAGACAGAGTTGAGAAGTAGGAGACATGGTTGGGGTAGGCTTGCAGGGGGGCACAAAACTGTTTAGATGTCATGTTGTGATAAAACACAATTTTTATTTAAGTGTCTAATTACTCATCATAATCTTCCTCTATTACAGTCACATTCTAAATTTTTTGCAAACTCATTGTTTTACTGGATAACACGAGAAAATTATGGTTCTGTTTATCTGACAGAGGGTTTATTTATTTGTATAATGCATGTAGCCACCGAGGATCAGTTTTGACATGAGATGCTGTGTGCTCTGAGCAGGGAGCAGAGGGGAGGGTGGGTCAATCTCTAGTTTTCCAAACTGTATTCAGAGCACAATCCTCTGGAGCGGTAGAGGCAAAATGCAGTTTTCTGGCCTCCAATTACAGCCCCGTTAGAGCAGAATCTCAGGGCTGGGGACCAGAGATGTTCATTTTCTCACAAGTTCTTCCTTGCCGTTCCCAATCATTTTTGTGCTCAGTAGGGTTTCATAACCATGACAACAGAATATAATAGAAGTCCATGTCTTAACCTATATTCCCAATCTTTCCATGACTATGTAGAAACAGATGTGTATGTGTGCGTGTGTGTGTGTGTGCGCGCGCGTGTGTGTGTGCGCGTGTGCATGCAGTACTGGGTCTTGAACTCAGGGAGTGGGTGCTGCCCCTTAGTTTTTTTTGCTAAAGGCTAGTACTCTACCACTTGAACCATACCTCCACTTCCAGCTTTTGGCTGGTTAATTGGAGGCAAGAGTCTCACAGGCTTCCCTGTGAGACTTTAAAATTCAATCCTTAGATCTCAGTCTTCTGAGTAGGTAAGGTTACAGGAGTGAGCTACCAGTGTCTGGCTAGAAAGAGATTTCTTTTTTTTTTTTTGGTCGGTCGTGGGGCTTGAACTCTGGGCCTGGGCGCTGTCCCTCAGCTCTTCAGCTCAAGGCGAGCGCTCTACCACTTGAGCTACAGCGCCACTTCCAGTTTTCTGGTGGTTTATTGGAGATAGGAGTCTCACAGTCTCTCTTGCCCAGGCTGGCTTTGAACCGCGATCCTCAGATCTCAGCCTCCTGAGTAGCTAGGATTACAGGCCTGAGCCACCAGTGCCCGGCTTAGAAAGAGATTTCTAAGTCAGACAACCTTATAGCCTTGAAGCTGATCCTCCATTCTTTCAGGCTGAGGATTTTTGGGCCAATGGCTTTGTAGAGGGAAACAAAATGAGACATGAAGTCTGCATATTTGTGAGCAGAATCCACTGGTTTCAATCCATATCAGCACAATGAAGAGTTTCTCAAAAGCAAACCAAACAAAAATGAAGCAAACAAACAAACAAAAAAACAGATAACTGGCTTTTATTTTTAGAGAAAACCTGGACGGTGGATGAGAGATGGAACTTAGGTGGTGAAACAAAGCTCTAAGCAAAGGCAACTGCAGCTTCTCAGTCTCAGGCCTTAGCTTATAAACCCAATATGGTGAGATAGAAAAGAAAGTGGGAGTAAATGAGTTCCCTAAAATCCCATTTTATCATTATGATTAATGATAAAATTAATCCTTCCTGAATATGAACACATTTAGAATTTCCAGCCTTCCCCTTATGGCTCCAGAAAAAAAAATAGTCTAGGGATAGCTCATGGCCTCTTGGGCCTTGTCTTCACTACCATGCTAAGTGACCCTGTCACTCTGAGTCGGATTCTACAGGCAAGCAACTCACTGAGCAGTAACAGCTCTATCAGGTTCTGTCCTGCCCTGAGATCCTCTGATGGAAAACCTCAGATGCTGACACAGTCCTAGGCCAAGGTGACCGAGAGAACCCAGTTTCTATATGCCAGGCCTTCCTGATCTCAAAGTAGCAATTTGACTCTGTGCAAACCTGTATGCCATCCCCAGATGCCTCCCTCTGTCCTCCTTCCTGGCAGAGGAAGCTCAGTCATCCTGTGCCTCAGTGGCGGTGTGGGGCAGTGATATTATCTCTGCACAGTCCGCTTTCCCAGGCACACATGGTCCCACCTATCTAGATCACACAGGTTTGCCCTTTAGTTTCACTACAGCCGGCTGGATTATGACACCTCAAAGCTAGTTTCCTTATTTATAACATAACAACATAACACCAAATGTAACAGTCCTATATGCTGGGCGGTTGGTGTGAATACTAAATGAAGTCAGACATAAAATTTGCCAGATGCAGAGTTTGGATTCTTCAGCTGTGCTTTTTTTTTTTTGGTACTAGTAATGGAGTTTAAACTATGGTCTGGGGTCTAAGTGCTATTCTGTTCTTTAGATTTTTTTTGCTCAGGGTTGATGCTCTATCACAGCTCTATTTCAGGCTTTTTAGTAGTTAATTGGTAAAAAAAAAAAAAAAAAAAAACAAACAGGGATTTTCCTCCCTGGGCTGGCTTTGAACCATGATTCTTAGATCTCAGCCTCCTGAGATGCTAGAAGTACAAGCATGAATCAGTGGCAGCTGGCAAGGCTTCAGTCTTTTATTAGCTATCACTATAATCAGGTTACCTGAAGTTCCCTGCTGGAGTAGAAATCTATCTACTGTGCTTTCACATAGTAGGTGTTTACTTTGACTTGAATGGATATATTGTAACAGAAGTCAAGGGGCTGGGTTGGAAGCACTCAGCAATGTAGAAAGAACTTGTTCCAGGGAGTTTGCAGGCCCAGGTGCTGGGAATGTGCTTTAAAGAATGGGAAGGGGGGTGTGGAACCCATTCCGATTTACAAAGTTTACATTTGTAAACTTATTCTTCAACATGTGTTCCAGGGACTAATTAGGTCAGAAATCCAGGAGGAACTTGCTAGCACGCACACTCCTGGACTCAAGGTGATACATCCTTATATTAAGTCTCAAGGCCTGGATTCTAGGTCTTTAAACTATGTAGTGCCAGACCAGTGAACCTGCAGGAATTGTATATCTAATTCACCTTGCCTATAGAAACTCACAGGGGGGCATTTGCTAAAGCATTAGCAGAGATTCAAACCTGTGTGAAGGATCTAATTATTTAATTCCACTTTTATTTAAAAATATATCCATATATTCCTACCTGCTTGTATAACTTTGTTTCAGATGAGAAATATATATGCAGTAACTATCCTCAGTGGATAACAAGATGTGTGATTAAGCTCCTTTTATATACTTTAAAATGTTCTAGAATAAGTATGTACTATCTTTTGTGTGTATACCTGCTAGGTACTGGGGCTTCAACCTAGAGCCTAGGCATTGTCCTTTAGCTTTTACACTCAAGTTGGCACTCTACCACTTGAGCCACACCGCCACTTCTTTTTGCTAGTTAATTGGAGGTAAGAATCTCACAGGCTTTCCTGCTCAGGCTCCCTTGGAGAGAGCTAAGCCTCCTGAGTAGCTAGGGTTATGGGCATGAGCCACTGATTGGTATTTTGCTTTTATTACCTTTTTAAAGGAGAAAAACGTGCTTTTCAATGAAGAGCAATGCAGCTAGATGTACAGCATGGAAGACTTCCTGAAATCTTACAGAAATGTAGAGAAAGAACCAAATATAGGAACCTATGTAACCCAAAGTGCCTCTCTTTTGAGATGATGAAATATATGAAAAGGAGAAGTGGCCTGCCAGACATTCCCCACCTAGACCATTTGTAGCTGTGCTATGACAGACCCCAGGCCTTTGGACTTTGGGACCAAAGGGCTATCAGGGTTTCATGCTGGCCAGGGTCTGCTTCCCTTCCTTCCTGCCCAGTGAGGGTGACAGAAAAGCACAGGAAGTTCAGTGATTCTGAGGGCAGAGAAGGATGTAATCGTCTTTGCAGAGAGGACTTTTCAACCCTCATTATTCTCTCTTTGGGAGTTAGTAGGTCATTTGCAAAAGGCATGGGAAGAGCAGCTGATGCAAAGGTCTAATAGTTTGGAAAACTGCTTAACCCTATTGCTCTATTTCTGGATGTTCCCCGATGGCTGAGGACTGGGGAGCTAGATCCTGGTTTCCCCGGGAGGTTTCCCATTTAGGAATACAGTGAAACCTTTGAAATCCAAAGGAATTAAGGAAAGAGCAATTGCAATTAGGGAACAGTCTTAGTACTTTTTAAGGATGATTAGGTCTATTAGTTTCAAGGACACAGGATTAGCAATTTGGATGGAGCCTGGTCAGGCCACCCAGGCTTCACCCAGAACACTGTTTCACCGAGGCTTCCTTTGACTATTTCCAAAAACAATAGAATCACTTTTCTGAAGCTTAGTCTGCTTTGTTCTTTCTTTCACTGGAGCTAAAAAAATCTTCACCAGAACTGGAATCTGCTTTTGGTAAGGTTATCCTTTCCTTCTGGTAGTCACAGTAAGCAGGTATCTTCTCTTCTCCCAGGTGGATCTCAAATATCTATTGCTTGAACTCGCTAAAGGACATTTTGACATTTTGACAGTTATTTGGGGATAAGAGTCACATGGACTTTTCTGTCTGGGCTGGTCTCAAACCATAATCTTTAGATCTCAGCCTCCTGAGTAGTTAGAATTATAGGCATGAGTCACTGGCACCCTGGTTGGATCTCAAGTATTTGAAGGCAGTTATGCACTAAATTGTCCTTTACATCATTGTCTTGTTCAGGCTGACCATCCCAGAATCTTCAGCTACAATTTGTATGAAAAATGCCATCAACTCTAACTAAAAATATAATTGGCTATCTCTAGTGTCCACATTAATAGCTAAATTAATACATTCAGAGAGTAGAGTTTAGGCATCCCAATACTGGCCTTGTTACTTTATAAGTAATCAAAGTGAGATCTCTAAGGAACATGACTTCACTTCAGAGAGAGAAAAAAGAAAGAAACACAGAGAGATAGAGAAACAGACCGATAGAGGAGGAGAGGAAAAATGGAAGGGAGGTTTATTCCTAGACCTTCTCCCTAGTTGTGTGAATCCTAATTCAGGGCTTTGTTCATTTGCATCCTGCCTCTTGTTATTCATGAGACACCAGTACTTCTCAAGTTCTTGAAAGGGCTTGGGAAGCTGTTCTCTTAGGTATTTCAAAAATTCCTCCTTCAAGTTGTATTTGTACTGTCAATAAAGAAGAGATCAGTGTGCGAGAGCTGAATATTGTGGAGGTTACACCGTCAATGAAAAATATTTGTAGTGAATGAATCCTCCTGGTCTTCTATTGTGGGAAAGTCAGTGTCCTTGTCCTAGATTGCCATTTCCAAAGGGACAGCACACCTTTAGGGCCATCCAGGACAAATTCCAGCCACTCATCCAATGTAGGAGATTTTCTTAATTTGGTAATGTGGATGAGTTCACTAGGACCTGGGGCAGCCTGGGTTTCTGCTTTATACCCTGTTGCGTTCACTTTAAAGTTTCATATCCTCTTTTCAGTTTTGCCTGATTGTCTGATAAAAGATGAAGCAGAGACCCAGAGAAGCAAACTAGGCATTTCAGTGATTGGTTTCCTGTCCCAGTCCTCAGCCACCCTGCAGTCACATGCTTCAGAGAGAACATTCCTCCCTGCCCCAGCCCACAGCAATCTCCTCTTCTCTCAACAAGGTATTGCATTTCCAGTTCTTACACTTGTTTTGGCACATGCTGTAAGCTGCCTGCCTCACTCTGCTTCCTGGTTTGCAAGGGTGCTGGGCTCTGTGGATTCTGGAATCATACAGAGCTACATTTCTACTATTGACTCTCAAACTAGCTGATTATATAGCTTTGGAAAGTTACCTAACCTTTCTGAACCTCAATTCCTTCATTTGTTAGATGAGGACAAATATCTTACCCATTGCATAAGGTTATAATGGTGACAGAGTATCTAACAAGAGCCTAACATAGGCTCTAACATTAAAGGTTGATCTCATAATATGTCTGTTTATTATTATTAATATTATGGTCCAGAAAGGAGAGATGGGAGCCTATACTTTGTGCTACACATAGCAAATGTGCCATAAATACTTGAGGACTGATTCTGGTGTTGGCTTTATTTGGCAGTAAGTTCACTGACGCTTTCATTTTAAGCACCACATAAGGACAATTCCTATCCCCTGGCTCTTTTTTTCCCCCTAGACTCTCCAGTAATTATCTCTACAGGCAGGCCCACCCATCCTGCCACTGTTCACACCTGTCAGCTTGCATCTCAGGATAAAGTTCTCATTTGACAGACTCTGAGAACTAGCTGTCCAGGCAAAGAAAACTATGATGATGACTCCAACTCATGCCTTATGCAACCACTATGTCAGCCAACAGAGAGACAGGGACAGAGATGGGCAGAGGAAAACAAAAGAAAGTAAAGCAAGGAATGACCATAGATCACCAGGCTCTTGCTACCCAAGGTGCTTAAAATAGAAACATTTTGCATCCAAAGTATTCCTAAAGAGATTCATGTATGGCCACACTTATTTATAGTTGGGAGCCTGAATCAATATTCAGCTTAATTTTGGCTAAAATTTTAACTAAAATTTTATTGGCTGATCCTATAGCATATATATGTATATATGTATTTATGGGATAGTATTCATAAGATAGGTCATCAGATCTGTCGGTGTGATTTAGAAATAATGACAGACAAGTTTCCAACTTTTTTTTTTATTAAGTCAAAACATTATGGAAGAAGAGATGTGGCTCACGTGGTAGAGCACTAGCCTAAAACAATAAAAAAAGCACACAGACAGCAGTCAGACCCTGAGTTCTTCAAGCCCCAGAACTGGCACACACATACACACAGACTTTGGACATTTCTACCAGACATAGTTTGATTTGAGATCACAGAGTAAAGGATTCTTAGCTTGCCTATATGCAGAGAATATCCTGGTGGACTTTGTCACACGAAACACACCACACCATCCTTTCTTTTGAATTGCAGATTATCTACTCCCTGAATTTTGTGCAGAGGACCCAAGAGAAATAAAATTATCTACCAAAATGAATTGATTATGGTGCATCCCTTGCTTCCACAACTGAAGTGAGTAGCTCCTAGCACAGCATCATGGTCCCTGGCCTTAGCCTTGCTCTGATAAGAATTGGCCACTTACCTTGGACAGGTCATTTCCCCACTCCCCCCCCCCCCGTCCCTGAGATTACTGGCTTTTCCAAATTGAAGATCTATGAAACTACAGAGAATGTGAAGATTAACTGGAGACTCTCTCTTCTCCTGTCAGAGCAGGAGAGGGGAAATGATGACATATATGAAAACTGAATGAAACATATAATCACTAGATGGCATGCACTCCCGTTTGCCATGGTACCTTCCAAAAACAAGGACCTAGCCTTCGTCTGAGAGGCCAGTCCTCTCAAAAGAACTCAGATGCCTCATTCACCAAGCTGACAGGAAGCAGAGAAGGCCAGTGCTTTTCTGGTTGAGGACTTCATCTAGAACAGAAGGGAAGATGAAAGTGGCCTCAGCTTCATGAGAAAGTGAAATGACAATGAATTCTCCAGGTTGATCCTTCCCAGCCCAGCATTACCAGGGAGGATGATCCACTCCTAACCTGGGCCAAGCTTTGGCTCAGACACACAGGCAAAAAATAGAAAGGAGCTGCGAGAAGAAATGTGTTTACTTTTATAATTTCCCTCTGTGCCTATTAACAATATAATAATCTCCTGCAAATAGGTAGTAAGGACCCATGGGCCCTAGCTACATTGATTAACCCTCCCAAACAACCCTGGTGCTGACTTAAAACCTTCTTAATGTACCATGATCACTATCTGGGCAACTGGAGACCAAGTTTAGAAGGCATCATGATGAAGTGGAATTCATGCTGGCTGAGGGTCTGTCCCTAGAGGGGTGAACTGAGACAGAGTCTGCTCTAGAAGCACTTGTATTACCGAGCCTGTAAGCACTGGTTTTAATTTTCAGTGACTATTTGCTAGGGGTCCTTTCACCTTTCTAGGGTATCTGCTAATAGCTGAAGACATTTTTTCTTGTTATTATAATGTGAAGGATTCTATTGGCATCTAATGGATGGAGACACGAAAGCTGTAAAGCACCCAACAACTCATGGAACTATGCTACACAACAAAGATCTAGCTGGTCCAAAATGCTGATAGTGGTGAGGATCAGAAAGTCTCTTTTTATATTGATGTCTGGAGAGTAGTGTCAAGGGGCAAAGAGAAAAGGAAGAGGAGTAGGGAAGAAGGAAGTTTATACTCTGTTTTAGGTCATGAGGTAGTCACCAGTGTTTTCCAGCTCTTCTTTCTATGGCCAAGGCCTTGGATTTTCCTTGGAATTATAGGGTTATGTTTGAATAGTTTCTGCACAAGCACATCTTTATCCCGAATAAGCCAAACCCCAATTCAGGACAAAGGGCTCTACTATAAGACACAGCAAAGATATAAATATGCACAGTTATTAAACAAGTAGAACTGGAAGGTGGGTGGTGGGGGCATGTGGAAGCACAAAACATATGCCCATAACTCTGTTTCTATGAGTCACTGTTACCTAACAGCACAGAATAACAACTGTAGGACGAGCTGAACTACCCTGAGAGCAGGCAGGACTGATCTGGGGCAAAAGGGTTAGGAGAGATAGTTTGCAGCTGTAGATTCAAAGGCACATGGAAAGGTTAAGCAATCAGTGCATGCCACTCTTGTATCATTCCACATTAAGCCACTGGGCAGTTATCACAAATAGTTACCTGTGGTTTCCAGTGGGAGAGGCAAGGACACTCCAGTCAAGAGGTTTTGGAGAAACAGGTGCAATGAAGTCATGGTCAAACAATTTATTTACTGTAAACTTTAGACTTTGCTCAGAAAAACAACTGAAGCTGTCCCTCAAATCCCTGCCTACCACACTCCATTTGAGCAAATAAGAGGAGCTGGGGAAGAGTCCACATTCACAGCTGAAAAAAAAAAAGTCCCAGATACTCAGGATTTTTCAAGTCCGAGGGTACAGGAAGGAAACTCTTCAGATACAAATTTCCAGCAGCAATATGTTACCCCCTAATACTTGACCAATGAGGTAGATACATGGAAAGATCATGGAAACATAAAGACCCAGGTCCTCTAGGACCAATGCCTTTCAGACATACACATAAGTTCCATGCAAAAAAGGAACTGAACTGTACAAGACACAAATAACCACTCAAATACATATTTCTCTCTATCTCTTTTACAGCTTAAAAAAATAAAAAAAGGCAGAAGGATGCCCTCCTCTTGAAAAAAAAATCTCTATACAATTTTATTCTAACTTTATTACACTCACGTTAAATAGTCTGGTTAGTGTTCTGTGGTGGGGAGAGGAATCTTAAAAAGTAGAAAACCTGCAATCACAGCAGTGAGTCATTTGTGCTACAGTTCCTCCCTTGGGAATCAATGCTATCGCTAGCCACAGTACCTTGACAGTTCCCAAAGTCTTCCATGGCTGGGGGGTCCTCACACAGCAGTTCGCCTTCCTTTTCCTGCCCCCGGGGACAGCCACTCTGCTCCCCTGGGTAGTCCGTCTTGCCATTGCTGTTGCTGGAGTAGCCATTCCCATAGGCCTTCAAAGAAGACCCGCGCAAGCACAGAAGCTCCTGGAAGGCAATCCTGAAATCCGGGCTCCGGCAGTAGATCAGGGGATTGAAGGCTGAGTTGACATAGCCCAGCCAGTTGAGGAGGATGTAAACTTGCTTAGGGATGAGGTTCTCCTGGATGGAGTTCACGACGTTGACGATGAAGAAGGGCAGCCAGCAAAGCGTGAAAATGCCCATGATGATGCCTAAGGTCTTGAGGGCTTTGTGCTCCTTCAGACAGAACTTGGAGGACCTGCGGAGTCCGTGCCCGCTCCGCCCATCCTGCTCCACCTGGCTGAGGTTTTGGGCGTGGAATCGACCCTCGGATTTGTCAATCTTCTGGAGCTGCCTTTTGGCTACCTGGAAGACCCTGGAGTAGACAAACACCATGACCACCAGAGGCAAATAGAAGGACACGATGGAGGAAGCAATGGCGTAGGCCCGGTTCGTGAAGAAGTCGCAGCAGGTCTCCTTGGCGTAGCATTTGATGGCGTCCGGGTTGGAGGCCCGGTACCAGTGCATCTGAATAGGTAAGAAAGAGGTGAGACCCGACACAATCCACACCATCAGAATGACGACACGGGCCTTATTCTTGGTCAGCAGGCTCTGGTACTTGAAGGGGGAGGTGATGGCAAAGTAGCGGTCCACGGCAATCACACACAGGGTCTCGATGCTGGCCGTGACACACAGCACGTCGATGGCCGTCCAGAACTCACACCAGAAGTTGCCAAAAGTCCACATCTTCATGAGGATGTGACTGGCCCCGAACGGCACCACGGCCAGGCCCATGACGAGATCCGCACAGGCCAGGGAGGTGATGAAGTAGTTGGTGACCGTCTGCAGGCGCTCGAACTTGGCCACGGCGGTGATGACCAACACGTTGCCAAAGACGATGGCCAGGACGATCAGCGACATGAGCATGGCCATGCCCACCACCCACGCCTCGTCCCGCTCCTCCGTCAGGTCCTGGTCCGGCGCGTGGCTCGCGTTGGGCGCCAGCAAGAAGTCGCTGTCGTTCCCAGGTGGCCCCATGGCTGGGCGAGCTGGCAGGTGAGCGCGGCCCCGGCGGGCTGCCCGCACCCTGGCCGGTCTCAGCGGGCGCACCTCCGGCGGGGCGCGGCGGGCCGGGCGCGGACGCCTGGAAGCCTCATTCAGCAGCCGTGGGGTGGGTGTGGTGGGGTGGGGGCGCGTCCCGCACACACGCAGTCTGTGGGGTGCTCCTGGCTCGCGTGCTCGGTGCCCGCGATCGGGAGAAGTCGCCGCCGAGTGCGCCCTGCCCGTTATGTGCCGCGGACTTTAGGAGGCCTGCCCTCCCCGTGACGCGCCGCAACTTTCCGCCAATCGCGGCCCCGTACAGCCTGGGCGGGGCGAGGAAGAGCTTCCCCCCCCCCCGCCGCCCCTCCCTCCTCCGCCCCGCCTGCCCCCTCCCGGGCTGGCTCGGGCGGGGCCCCGGCTGCTCCCCACCGGGCGGGCAGACCGCCGCTCCCTCCCTCCTGGCTAACCCCAGCCGGCCCTGGGGGCCAAAGCTAGCGCGGCTGCACTCACCTGCCCATGCAGGTGCTCTGGGCTCTGGCGCGTTCACGGAGTGTCAGCCCTGCCTGGACACACCCCCCTCGAGCCAAGGTCAGGGGGAAGCCAGAGGTCACTCCCCCCACCTTCGGAAAAAAGACACTAGAATGCACACACAGGCACAAAGGCTCCGCGACGGACAAGCTCAGACTTATACCGAACCACAGCCACTGACACCGAGACACACCCAGCGCACCGACCAGCCCACTCGCCTGCTCGCCCAGGAAACGAGAGGTACAAAACCACCCTGTCCCACGCGGAGGAGACACGACCAGAAGCTAACACTGAGGCACAAAGGTATGAGCACACACACACAGACGTGCGCGCGCGCGCGCACACACACACACACACACACACACACACGCACGCACGCACGCACGCACTCACACACACTCACTTGGAAGCAAGCAGAGCCTAGCAGACATGGATGTTGGTAACCAAGTACTCCTCTCCCCCTCCCCCAAGCACACACACAGGACACCCTCTCCCCCGCCCCCCCATCTCACCCCCACCACCCTGGGACCCTCAGTGGATTCCCTTTCAAACATTTGGCCGGGGGGCACAGGAGGTGACTTCAACAGCGGCTGATTTCCTCAGCACACTCCAATGTCAGTACTTTTGGTGCCCTCCTTTGGGAATTTGAAGGCATTGAGGTAGACAGTTTTACTCCTCCTCGGATGGCATTTGTAATTGAGGTATGCATGCATTGTGAGAGAAAAGGGAACACCTTACGTGGTTTTGTTGTTCTTGTAAGTTGTGGGTATCACTCCCTTGTGCTCTGTCGGATAACCAGAGATGCATTGAATGTGAAAATGGAATAATTTTAATTTTCTTTTCAAACATGTCTTCAGCAACTTCATTGCAACAAAAAAAATTTTGGATCCTTTCATCTGGAAGAGAATTTATCTATTGGGTTGTGCATAGGAAATTGCTGTCATTTGGCTGTCTCTGATTTACAAAAGTGTCTTTTAATATTAGGTTGCTAATATTAAAATATTATTAGCTTTGAAAAACATTTTGAAACTACAGTGTAAGCCTTAACATCAAATCTATGGTATATTATCCTTTGCAACTGGTATATGACTTTATCATTAAAAAAAAATTCTCCGGGTTGATTTCCCATGTATTAATGGTGTCTTTGAAAAACTGAAAGTATTTCATGCAGTGTGACCAAACATATTTTGTAGGTTACATAATAACATAACAATAGCTAACAGTTATGGAACATTTTGCTATGTGCTTTTCATGCATTATTGCATTAATCCTTCCCACAGCTCATGGACCAGGGAGGGACTATTTTTAGCTTACTTCATCTATGGGGCTGAACCAAGCAAATAGTTTGCCAGGGGCCATAGCCAGGCAATGCTAGAGGTTGGATTTTAACTCACATCTGCCTGATTCTAGCATCTAGTTTTTAATCTATTCAATGAGCTGCGTTATTCCATGCAGAAAAGAGTGGAGGACTGGAAAGGAACACTAAAGTAGAATTACAATTCCCAGGTTCCAGATTCTCCTGACTTGGAACTTGCATGTTCATTCTTCTTAGGCAAATCACAGAGGGAGACTATTTTCCTCTATCTGTAAAGGGAAGGGGGATTCACATCCTTTATGAAGTAAAATGAGAATTAAACAACAAATGTGAAAGTGATTTTGCACATAGTAATGTGCAAAATATATCTAGAATCCATTGCTAGTCTCCTCTACCAGAACAACAAAATACTTTAGGAGCTTATTCAGAGGAAGATTTAAGAAACAAAATGTAACCTACATGTCCTGTTAAACATTCTTCAAGAACAGAAACTATCATCTTGCAAGACATACACACCTTGAACAAACACATATTTCCCATTAAAGTCACAAAATATCAATTAAGGATCTCTGTGTTCACATCATTTTCAAAATATCCCCACCTTCTGGTATGATGTCTTTTAGGAAGAGGCAGTGTGTGTTACGCCACATCTCTTTAAGTACACATCTACCCTGAATTGTGGAACCAACCCATTTTAAACCTTTTTTCCTGTTTGTGAAACTATGGAATAAATAAGCATATTGTTTAACCCTCCCATACCAAAAAAAGAACAAAGAAAACCCTTTTAGGATAAACATTAGTCAATCATTTATTCAGATATAAACACAAATGACTTAACAGTTAAACTGAATATTTTAGGAAACACCTGATTTTTTTTCTAGTCAGAAACACTAAATCAAGAAGGGGGAAACATTTGTCAACTAGGAGGTCCCAAGCATTTGTCTATCAGCCTTAACAAATAGACAATAGTGCTTGGGCTCTCTCTTTCTCTCTCCTCACCCCTCCCAAGCTGGTAGGAATATCAGAAGTATGTCTTCTCACCAAGAGTCCTTAAAAATTCTATAATTAGAGAAAATTAAAATTGGAAAGACTGTACAGTATCATTTACTAGTCCCTCTAGTTTGAACAATATTAGACTGCAGGGAAGGAATAGGAAGTGTATAGTCTTCAGTGGTGGGAAAATCAGGAGTCCTGCTCTCCTGCCTGGTGGCTTCACATAATTCCACTGCTCATCTCTGAGTTCATGTCCCAGTGAAGGAGTTTCACTACAACTGCTTACTGAAACTTGTGACCTTAGCTAATACTTCAGTTGGATAGAATGTTCTTAGTAGACTAAGTGTACCTTTATCTGGATGCAAGAAAATTTAGGCTCCTTTATGGTGATTGATAGTATGTAATTGCATATTTTGTCAATCCCTTAAGACACTAATTTGTCATTTCCTGCCCGCCAAATAGGAATAAGGAAATAAAAAACACAAAACATGGTTTGATTTACTTAATGAGTGTTTGAACAGGAGAAAGTCTCAGTAGTGCCAGAGACTGCTCACACAATGATACCTAGACAATTTAGGAAAATCTCTTGTCTTAACAAGAGTCCTATCTTCATGATTCCTGAGCAGAGAAGTATCTGTAGGTTTCTTTTGCTTAGCTTGTTTATCTTTAATTATATCTTTGCATGGTAATAGCCTATTAAGTTTACAATAAATGTGATTGAACAAATGTAAAGTTCTTAGTTAGCATACTGCTTTAGAGAAGAGATCCCTGAGGGCTGGGAATGTGGCTTCTTGGTAGAGTGTTTGCCTAGCATGCATGAAGCTCTGGGTTTGATTCCTCAGTACCATATACACAGTGGTGCTCAAGTAGTAGAGTGCTAACCTTGAGCACAGAAAGGCTCAAGAACAGTGCCCAGGCCCTGAGTTCAAGCTCCAGGATTGGCAAATAAATAAAGAGATCGCTATCACTATTTTCTTGTTTGGGGATTGAAAATTATAGAAAGACTACATATAATTCTGATCAAATTATGTGTGTAAGAAGACTCTGAAACTGACTAATGAGAAATTTATTCTAAATCTGAATTGGTGTGCAAAGCCATTGAATAATGGAGCAAAATCTTTATCCCTTAGAAAGAAAAATAATGATTCTGAAAATTGCCATCAACATTGGAGATACATGACGAGACGGGATCACAGTGGTTTTGAGGGGAAAATTCTTAGTCTAATTAGCTCTTTGTACAACCATCCCTACTGAAGGCAAACTTACCAGCTTTATACACAGATGCATTTTCTGCTACTGTCCAAATTGAGTACTAAAAGAAGTCTTCTTGCTTCTGCCCCCTTGAGGCCACTAAAAACAAGTCTCAAAAACTGAGATTTGGGGAAAATCCCTCTAGGTTCTCCTGAGCAATCTCCCTTTCATGTTTAGTACTCCTGTGTCTTGAGTGTCTGTGATTCAGTCTGTTGATGACTAAATGTAACACCAATACCTGGAAAGGTTCTAGAACAAGTTATCAAACAATCACTTTGTAATCCCCTTGGCAACCATAAAGTAGAGCAGAGCAACCAGCAAACCTTTCCAAACAGCTGATTATACAAGTTGAATTTAATTTCCTGCCATGCTAGAGGTTTATGAGAGACATGCTAATAAATTCTCCACATTTCAGGGGCATTGAACAAAGGGAGATGGCATTGAATTTAAAGCAGGGGAAATTTAGTTGGCCATAGAAAGGACTCCTTGACCCGAGGAGAATTCATCATTCAAAGAGGATAATTCTTTTCAATTTGGATTTTAAAAGAGAACTAAGCCCTAGAGAAAATCATTATTGTTATTATTTTGTGGTAGAAGGGTTTATACTCAGCTTCACACTTGCTAGGCAGATGCTTGACCACCTGAGCCATGGCCCTGGACCTCTTTACTTTAGGTATTTTTCAAATAGGGTTTCAGATCATTTTTTTCATCCTTTTGGGTTAAGATAGGGTCTCATACTTTTTTCTTGGCCAGACTTAGATCATGATCCTCCTCCCCCCACCTTCCATGTAGCCGAGATTGCAGATATTAATCACCATGCTCAAGTTGTTCTTTGAACTTTTTTTTTGGTCCACACTGTCTTTGAACTGTGATTATTCTCCTATCTCTGCCTCTCAGGTAGCTGGGATTATAGGCTTACATTACTACCACTAACCCAGAAAATTTGAGTGACTATGCTACCCAGTTCTCCCAAAGGTGGTACAGAGAACTATATTACTCTCTCAGGGACATAAAGGAAAGTAGGTCATTGCAAACAATGTATGGGCTACCCCAAGACATGGTGCTCAATCCTCTTGCTGCCTGAGTTTTCCTTCAGGTATGGAGAATGTGGGTTTGATAGGATACAGTTTTTATGGTGAGAGAAAAGGGCATGGACAGGGGAATTCTGAGACCTAAGATCGAGTACCAGAACAGCTACCATGTCCTAAGTAAATGGAAGAAGTCACCTTCTCTCTTCAAACCTCAGTCTTCATTTATGAAATAGGGGGTTAGTTTGCTGACTTGCGAGCATCTACCATTAGAAACAGTTCAAGGCTGCGGTATGGAGGAGGTGTCTGAAGGACCACTGAGGAGATGGGTTCCTGACTGTGAAGAGCCTTTGTGGGATTGGTGAGCCAGCTTTGTATCCTACAAAACAACTTGTCCCTCCATTCACCCCTCCCACCTTGGTCTACTATTCTGAGTAGCAGGTGTACTGAGATTTCCTGGATTTTTGACTCACGTGTAAAACCCAGATCCATTTATTTTCGAAGAATATTTTATAGTGCTGCCCTTGCCACATGTAGAAATCCAGTGTCATTTGCCATAAATAGAAAGTAACCATGAAAACAAAACAATGTCTCTAAATTGTAGCTTGATTCTGTTGCCTGCCAAAGTTTCAAGCCTGAGCCATGCCCTCTTGTATTGAAAAGGAGCATTAGTAAGAAGTGCTAGGGAGATATTAATGATATTCCAGTTCTCAGTGAGGCTGTCTCCATCTATCCAAACAGACCCCCCCCAAAAAAAAGCTGAAAAAAGAATGACTCTCAAGCAGTGTGTTGTTACTATTCTGAGTGGCTTACAATAAGTTATGTTTGTGATACTGGGGTTTGAACTTAGAACCTTGCACTTGCTAGGCAGGTGTTCTACAGCTGAGTCACACTTCCAACTTTTTTGCACCATTTTTTTTAAGGATCCACTTATTTTAGGATTCTCTCTGTACCTGGGATGGTAAATGTGTGCCATCATTCCTATGTACGTCTATTGAGATGGAGTCTGCTTGGGCTGGCCTGCATCAAGAGTATTGCTCTTGATCTCAACCTCCTACACATCTAGGGTAATAGGCATGTGTCACCACAACTGGCTATGGATTGAGATGTGGTCTCAAGCTTTTCTGCTTGAGTCAGTCTTGAGCTGGGATCACACTTGTAAACCATCAGCACTCAACTGAAATAATGTTGTACTAAGAGCCCTAAAGTTCTCTTAGCTCCAGACCTGTGCTAGTGGGGCACACTACTGTGCTTGTTGAAGCCAGCTGGATCTGGGTGCCAATTCTAACTCTGAACTCCACTGCTTGTGTGCTTCAGGCAATATGCTTTAGCCTCTAGGCCTCCCAGTGTTGGAATACAAGATGAGGATAAAGTCTTTCAGATGGTTGTTGAGGGAGTGGAATGTCAATAGCACTTGGATTGGAAAGGAGGGAGAGAACAAAGAGACATGGCCACAGAGTAAAACAGCAAGTTAAAATTTGGATTGCTGAGAGTGAGGGAATGCATCAAAGCAATGGGGTTATTAACAAACAGGGTGTGAGGAGAGCTGTAGCTTGATTATGGCTGCGTGGCCGGAAGGGGTGATGAATTCAGATATGGCCATATTGAATTTGAGGTTTTGGCTGGAAGCTAAAAATACCATAATGATTAGAAGGTAAGTAGATTTGGAGTGGCGCATCTGTGGATGGTGATTATTATGATGGATGCATTCCCAGATTGTCAGTGCTCTCAGAAGATGCTTAAGATAGTTAAATAAAATGATGCATTTAGGAACATAATGCAATGTTTCCAAAAAATGTGTATCATCATCATCAAAATCGCTTGAGTTTTCCAGGACTGTTTCTTCTATTTCATGGAAGTTTGGTTTCTCTAAGGGTAGTCCTTTAAATGAATAAATTCATCTCACAGGGGTGACCTGTGGGGTAGATTTTGGAGGATATTTTAGAAGCTACATCTGAGATGGAAATTTGTATGCAGGTGAAGGAGGAAGGAAGGGCTTCCCTGAGAATGCAGATAGGAAGGGAAAGCAGCCCGGGCAGAGGAAGAATCAAAGGCAAAGACCCAGGCAGAACCTGCTTCTGAGAACAGCGCTCCAGCAACTCTGCAGCCAATGCTTCCTTCAGTTGTCAGCTACCCAGTCCTGCACAAGTGGCTCCATCTTCCTGTGTCTCACCTTTCCCATCTGTACATCGGCGCTATTGATGGCGTCTCACCACCTCCTGGGTGTTCAGGAAGATCTCGAATGAGTTCCTACCTGTACAGTCATCAAGACCATTTTATCAGGCACTAAATTAATGGTTGGGTATTAAACCTAGAAAGACGCATTGCAGTGGCACTCAGGAAACCTCCCACAGAGAAGCAATGACACGTCTAGAACTTAAAGAACTATGCAGGCTGCTTGGAGCTGGAGGATAAGATAGAGAAATGCAGTAAGTGGGAGGGCTTGCTTATCAGGGTCTCAGGGTTGAGTAAGCAAAGAGGCACCCATTCCTAATCCCTTAAGGGGATAAGGTCAAATAACTGAGATTTAGGTACAAGCACCAGGTCATGATTTCTTAAAAGAGATGGAAGCAAGGTGCCCATGACTGATGCCTGTAATCCTAGCTACTCAGGAGTCTGAGATTTGAGGACTACAGTTCAAAGCCAGCCCGGGCAGGAAAGTCTGTGAGACTCTTATTTCCAATTATTACCAGAAAAATGGAAGTGGTGCTGTGGTTCAAGTGGTAGAGCACTCGCCTTGAGCTGAAGAGCGCAGGGACAGTGCCCAGACCTAGAATTCAAGCCCTATGCTGACAAAAAAGAAAGAAAGAAAGAAAAAGAAAGAAAGGAAGGAAAGAAGGAAGGAAGGAAGGAAGGAAGGAAAGAGAGGGAAGATGTTAGGGCTTAGAAATCCTTGACCACAAATCTTAGGCTTTACTCATTCCCCCCCACACACACATCCTCTTTGCTCACACTACTCTCCCCTACCACTTGTGTTCCCCTTCCTGCTGTCCTCATCCCTATTCTTTCTCTGTCTGTGTCTCTCTTTCTCCTTTTCTCCATCCCTCCCTCTCCCTCTATCCCTCTTTTCCTACCTTCAAGAAACTTACAGGTTAGTAGTGGTGATTACAGTGTTGACTTCCATATACTGTAGTAAGTCCTCTTATCAAGCTAAAACTAGTATTTCTAGGTGACTAAGGACCAGAACAACACTATCTTAAGTCTTCTATCTTAAGCTCTGGGAGAAGGAAGGAGAGCCACTTCCAAGAAGAGCAGTGAATATCAGATAACAGGAGTCTCCAGCTAGAAGCTGAGTGGGATTTTTTTTCCTCTCTCATTTTTTTTTTCTTTTTTGCTTATGTGGTGCTGAGGAATCCAACCCAGGGCCTCAGGCATGCAGGGCAAGCACTCTACCACTGAGCCACTTTCCCAGCCTATGTGTGGGATTTTTTTTTAAGAAAAAAAAATTGCCATGGCTGTTTGGAAAGTAGTGTGAGAGATAGGTTTTTACATTCTTTACTGTAAATTATATACATCTTTCCACCTAGAAATTCTGTAAGTTCCACAGTCCTTAAATGTCAAACTTGTATGTATATGTAAGGCTGCTGTTTTCACTTTGTAATGAAGTGTGTGATGTGTAGTTATTAAAAAGAATAAATAGATTTAAGTGCACTGACTTGGGAAGTTGTCTTTATCATGAAGGTGAAAAAAGGACTTCATTTTTGTTTTAGGAAATGTATAGGGAGAACCACAGTAGAGGTGACAATGATCAAGATGCATTATACTCATAATCTGACTTATTAACTAAACCCCTTTAAAGTAGCTGTAGCTACTTAAAATAATTTTTAGTGTGTAAAAGTTTGAGACTCTGGAGTCATTTCTTCGAGATCTGATGTCAGCTCTAGGGACCATAGATAGCAACTCCACAGGTGCTGTTTGTCAAAACCTTATGGTAATATTTCCTTGATAAGAAGGATTAGCATAATATCACATATATTATAGAAGCTATAAAAGAGGTGTTGAAAAGGGGTGTTCACTTAACAGAGGGCTAGCTTTGTTCTCTGTGTCAGCAAAGATGACAAGGTATCATAAAATTGTTCATTCAGTTGATGACCATCCAATTGGGCTTGAAGGCTGCCTGAGACTTTCGGAGGGAATGGCCCAGAGAAGAGCAGCTGAACTGCGGTGTAGAAGCTGGACGCCAGCTTGGTGTCCAGAGAAGCAGCACTAATCTGAGAGCTGGGAGGAGTGGAGGAGTGTGAGGAGTGTGAAGAGAGGAACTAAGCCAGAAGAGGTCAGGGAGGTTGTGTATTTTGAAAGCCCCCAAGTGCTGAGATGATGAATTGAGCTTAAGTGAAATCAACGAAGTAGTGGTACAGGCCATAGGAAGCTCAAGTCCAGTTGAAAGCCAGTCTTGAGACAAAGAAGGCTGTATCACCAAGATGGAACCTAAGGCCAAAGGATTGAATGAGAAAAGAAAGGCATTTGGCAAGGAAATGGAAATGGCACTGCTCCTGTGAGTGTGCCTTGTGCCAGCTCTTTATATCCTCATTTACAGAGCAGAGTCCTCTTCTAGATGCCCCCACACTGCTGGTGAGAATCAGATGTATGAATGACTGTGTCTGCAGCTTGAGGGTGACAGCTAGGGGAAGGGATAGTGATTATTGCTGTAAGAAAAGACAAAGCAGGTCTCAGGCAATGGGAGCCTTCTGGCAGGGAGATGTGAAGGGGGGTGGGGCACGGCTTGCTGTCCCAGCATAAGGAATGGTCATCTGGTCTTTGAGCTATGAAAAGCTAATGAGTGAGCTAGCAGCAAAATCTAAGAGCAACCAGAAAGCATTGTTTGTAATCCATCACACTGGCAAGCGGCCTTATACAAACTCAGGAATAGAGCCATACGCTGGTAAACCTTCAGTTGGTATTATGTCAAGCTTTCAAGTGTACACATCTCTTGATTTAGAAATTCTGTTACTACAACTTTAAGTATGGGCATAACGGTATTGATTTGTATCATAATAGAAAGAATCTTGGGAATAACTTAAACATTTATTAATTGAGTATGGGTGAATACATTCATGTTTTGACCTACTATGCAAACACAGATTTTACAGCAATATTCAAAACAATAATTGCTTTAAGTGGAAGCATATAAGATGTCCATATGTAGGTGAATGAATATTGAACTATGGCTTATATGAATGCATAATACTAAGTGAATCAAGCCACTCTAGAAAGGCTACCTACTACATGATTTCAATCATATGACATTGTGGCAAAGACAAAACTATGGAATCAGTGGTGCTCTTGGGTTGGGGAGATAGAAGGATGAAGAAACAGAGGAGAGAGGAGCTGGGAAACTATTCCAGAGATCACATCATGGGAGATTCATGGCATTTTACAGTCATTAAAACCCTTAGAATGAACACCAGGAAACAACTTTCACAAGAACTGTGGATTTGGGCTATGATGGGCCAATGTGGGTTTAACCATTAATGACTCTGGGAAGTTGGATGTTGGAAAGGTGGCCACTCCATGAATGTGGTGTGTGTCTGAGAAGCCCTCTGGACTTTCCACCGAGTTTTACTAAAATTTCGGTCAAAAGCAAAGTCTTTTATTTTAAAAAGAGAACTCGGTATTACTGGATATAAAGCAACATCTAAACTGTATCATAAAGTAAGGAAGCTAGCTGAACTTGAGTGTGATGCATCATTTGTGCATCTAAGTGTGCATTGATTGGGAGATGTGTTTATATGCTCCATGAATTAATATAAATGTTGGAAGGAATCCTATTGTTCAAAAGATTGAGATAGAAATATAAGTGTGGTGGTATATGCCTGTAATTACAGCATTTAGGAATCTGAGACAGGAGGATCATGAATTTGAGGCCATCCTGGCCTACAAAAGGAGCTCTGGGCCAATCTGAGTTACATAGTAAGACCCTGTCTCAAAACTAAAAATAATAATTTATAAATAAGAGAGATACATGTATGAGTTCATATTCTCTAGCTATTGAGAGAAAAGGGCTGAAATAAAATGTTGTGGACCAGGTATCATGAATCATACCTGTAATCACATATACTTGGGTGGTATCATGATTGGAGGTCTACTGCAGCCAAAAGTTTGAAGACCTTATGTCAAAGAACAAGCTAAGTATAGCAGCAACATGCCTATTATTCCAGCTCTAAGGAAAACATAAGTAGGAGGATCAGGGTTGAAGGCTGTTCTCAGGCCAAGTGTTTGAGACTCTGAGCGACAACAAAAACAAAAAGGGCTGGGGACATGGCTCAAGTGGCAGAGTCTTACCCTCACAAACGTGAGTTTAAACCTCAACACCTCCCACACAAAACAGAAACAAAACAAAACTTTGCATATCATTACCTTTTTGAAAGATACTATTTATTTTTACAAAGAGTTTCAAACATGGGAAGAGTTTCAAACATGGATAATAATATATATCTCATAGAAGGAACCAGGGACGAGGAGTTGCGATAACTGGTTGCTCCGGTATTACTATAAGAAAGATTAAAAAGGTGTAGTTTCCCATTTTTGCTGTTGCAGTATTCATGCACTATTCACCATAGACAAACTATGGAAACAGCCCAGATGCTGTTCAGTGGACCAATATATCTAGAAAATGTGATGTGAATTTTATGGAGTTAGCAGAAAGAACAATATGTTGTTTGCAAGGAAATAAATGGGCTTGGAAAGAATGATGTTGAGTGATGGATGTCAGGCTCCAAGGAATAAAGGACACATGTTTTCTTTCATATGTGAAAGTTGGATCTAAATTATAAACATATATAAAAACACACACTTGGGTCATATACATATACACACACACACACATCTTAACTAAAGTATGATATATACAGGAAAGGATTCCAATGATGAACTTCCTTTGAACAACAAACTTATTGTTTGACAAAATGAACACAAGGAAGCTGACATATGTTTAGGGTAGAGGAAGGACCAAGAGGGGGGAGGGCTGACAAATAGAGAGACAAATATATGTACATATACGAAAATTGAAGTAGGTAAGTGGAGGGGATGGGAAGGGTTGGGAGAGAATGATGCATTGTATTCACAAACTGGCATGTTGAATCAAACCCCAATTAAAAAATAAATGTAAATAAGAGAAAGCATGGGACCTATAATCGTCACCCCTCCGTACGGTATTTTCACAATTAAAAAAAATTAAAAAGTAAAAGTAAATTAAATTTTAATCTAATTACTAGAACAGTCTATGGAAGTCTAGCATATATTATCTATTGTCATGGCCAGAGGAGTCCATGCTTCTGACTCCCCTCTTTTGGAGGTTAAGATGTAATTTAAGCAACAGTAAGGCAGCAGTGTATCCTAACTGTGGTGACCTGGGGTGAGCGTGGGGAGGGGATCAGCAAAGCAGAAAAGAGTGAACATGGTTAGGATTTTTAGCAGCCCCTTTGGAGACGGAAGAGGAAGGATGTGAGAAGAGAAACCAAGAAATGAAACTGAAGATAACGAGAACTTGAACAAATGAGGAAGTAGCTCAGAGGATAGACTGAGCTTGCTACAGCAGATTCTGAGGCCTGTTTACTGCCTGGGTATGTGTGAGTTATCTCTGTATGTGTCTGCTGATGTGGCCCTTTTTGACAGTCCAGTGGATTAACAAGGCTATAAATCATTCTTTCTCAGAGTTGGAGTGCCCTGAAGGGTCACCTCGCTCAGCAGAGCCTCACTCCAGCCACGGGGCCTCAGATTGCCAGCAGGATGAAATCAGGAGTGGGCGGGCTTTCCACCCCAGCCAGGGTTACCCCATGTGTAGCCACTCTCCATCCTGCTTCTGCATGCAAGTGGATTTGTCCCATTGGTAAAAAAAAATTCTGATTGTTCTAAATGTACCACTTGATTTTATTTTTGTTGATGTTGTTGATGTTTCCTTTGTATGTTCTTCCCCCTTTGGCATATCCCCTGTTGTCACTGTAGTACTCGATTTTGATATTCTGCATCCTGTATATACATTTGTCTAATCTGGGGAGGGGAAGGGGAATAACAAAACGCTGAAACAAGGACACAGGGTGACCCATTGCAACAATGATACCCACAGGACGGTATATTGGAAATGAACTTTACAACTTCGGGTGGCAAGGAGGGGTGTGTGGGGATAGGAGTGGGGGAGGTGGGGGAGGGAAGGGATAGTGGGACAACAACAAGGAAGGGAAGGGTAACAATGATGGACAAGTAATGTACTCATTGCCTTACTCATGTAACTGTAACCCCTCTGTACATCTTAACAATAAAATTTTACAAAAAGTGTTACTTCTGATACTCTAACTCTTAGTACAAATGAGCAAATGATGAAAAAATTTAAGTAGTGGAAAGACTGATCTAAAACCCAGGACTTCTTGTTCTTCCTCTCTTTCTAGCCTTTTAGTCTTCTTCTTCTTCTTTTTTTTTTTTTTTTGCCTGTGCACCTTTTTTTTTTGAATCCATTTCATGGTCTTTTCTTCAGGCACCAATTCTTTTGTTCCTTTACTCACCTATAACCATACCTTGTCCTTATATTTCTAATTCCTCTTAAGCCTTTTAGTCTTAATT
Source organism: Dipodomys ordii (assembly GCF_000151885.1). Taxonomy (NCBI): domain Eukaryota; kingdom Metazoa; phylum Chordata; class Mammalia; order Rodentia; family Heteromyidae; genus Dipodomys; species Dipodomys ordii. Next base: position 4,155,600 of record NW_012267301.1, read on the forward strand.
TTTAGTTTGAACAAGAAAAGAAGAGGAAAGCCAAGCACCAGTGCCTCATGCCTGTAATCCAGCCATTTGGGAGACTGAAAGCCAGAGGATTGCAGTTTGAAACCATCCCAGGCAAGAAAGTTTGTGAGATTCTTATCTCTAATTAACCATTAAAAAGTGTGTGGCTCAAGTGGTAGAGTGCTATCCTCGAGCATAAAAGCTCAGGGACAGCACCCAGACCCTGAGTTCAAGCTCCAGAATTAGCACAAGAAGGAGAAGGAGGAGGAGAAAGAAGAGGAAGAGGAGGAGGAGGAGGAAGCCTCAATACAAATTTAAGTTTAAATTTCAATGTCTTAAGTGGACAAGGGAATATTCTTAAGGGAAAAAATTAGACTCACAGAAACTAATAGAAATTCACAGAAGAAACATCACTAGCTAAAATACATAAAAGAGACAAATTAGGCCAGGTACCGGTGGCTCACACCTGTTATCTTAGCTACTCAGGAGGCTGATATCTGAGGATGGCGGTTCAAGTCCATGAGACTCTTATCTCCAATTAACCACCAGAAACCCAGAAGTAGTACTATGGTCAAGTGGTAGAGTGCTCACCTTGAGCTGAAGAACTCAGAGTCAGTGCCCAGAGTTCAAGCCCATGACCCACAAAGAGAGAGAGAGAGAGAGAGAGAAAGAGAGGGAGAGAGAAAGAGAGAGAGAGAGAGATTATATTCAAATACTTTGGTGAGTGAAATGAACCTAAATCAGATATTTAAAGAATTGCATAAGTTAGTTTGATTACCTATCTAGCTCATTCATGTTTTAAGGCACCCCTGATGAAGTGATAAGTGTGCCAGAAATAATCCCCATTTTCCAAGGTCTGCACTCCAAGGTAGCTAGGCAGTTTGTGAAAGAAAAAAAAAAAGAGCACGCATTCAGTTAAGCGAATGCACACTGATTCGATACTCTTCCTGAGCTACCACTTATTTGCAAAGTGAAGCTAACTCAGCCTGATGCATTTTGTTTGCAACCACAGATGTTGCCCTCATCCTCTATGAAGTTCAGAGTCGAGAAAGAAACCAGCCACGCCTGGCAGCCTGTGGAGGGGAGAAATGAGGGACACTGCCTGCAGCTTAGGGAATATGGAGATGGAGGGAAGGCTGCATAAACACAGTCAGGGAAGCAGAGCTGCACATTTCTAAGGGGAAGGAGAACAAGGGAGATCAGATGCTCCAGTATCCTGTACGGAGAAGAGCTGACACGCCAGTGTGCTAAATGGATGAAGCAGCCAGTCTGTGATCAAGGTGTCTCACAGATGCCAGCCCCTTAGAGGAGTGGAAGCCCACAGAAGAGAAGAGGCTTATCAGGCCACAAGGCAAGTTGGATGCAATGCCTTGAACAGAACTCAGGATTCTCAGCTCCCTCCTGCTCTGCAAAAGGAATGCCACCCTAGTTAAAGGCAGGAGGATATTTTGTAGCCAGGTAGATCTTGTTTTGCATCTCCCTTCTTGGTGCCTTCTCTGTGATCTGGGCCTTGTTTGACTTTGAACTGCATCTGTAAAATGAGGATAATATGTATCATCACCACGGTGGCTTGTCTCCAAGACTGTGACTGCCCCTTCTGAGGCAGGTCTTTGAGAGGACTTGCAGCTCTGCTTGTCTTTTCTGAACTAATGGCTGTGGGAGGAAAACCTTCACTAGGTCAGCTGTATACCTCCCTCACGCCTCCACATGAGCAGGAAGCCTAAATCAGGCATGGGGTGGAGCAATCACGCTAGAGAAACCAGCCCCAGCTTCTACCCTGCCACGTGACCATCTGGTTATCAATGTGTGAAAAGCCTCAAACAAAACTCACCCTGCAAAGCCCCTTCCTGAATCAAGAAAGAGAATGATAAAAAATAATGATGTTTCAGGTTTGGGGTTTGTCTGCTACACAGTTAACGTTGAGAGGGACACTTATCTCCTGAGACTACTGTGTGGGTTCATGCGACACCTACTTAGAACAGAGTCTGCTGTAGAGGTAAAGTGGATAAATGATGGCCTTTTTCTTTTAACCAATAACAAATCCCAAGCATGCCACCCAAAGTCCCTTAGAAAATGTTTATCTGCCTATGTATATTCCTCTTCCATCTAGCAGGCCCAAAGCCGTGGAAGAGAGTGTGGTCCAGCCATGGGGACCTTGGGTGGTTACTGTGAGCCAGGTATTTGCACATGCTGTTCCTGATGCTAAAAAGCTCTTCCTTCTTCACCTGTGCACCTCATTCATGCTTGCTCATCTCTTAGTTTCAAGCTTCATCATCATTTCCTCAGGAAGTTTAGGTCCCCACTCTGTAGGACTAACTACGAACCCTCTCCTTTCCAGCAAGTATCTCACTATGGCAACTTTTGCTTTTATTTGTAGGGTTATTCCATTACTATCTTTTCCCAAGGATTTTCTCCGCACAGGGACAACATAGATTGCTTGTGCTCATTGGTGCTCAAATCCAGCACCGGCTCAATGGTTGAATGTTAATGTTCATTAAATAATTGCTGCAAGTGACAAATTGTCGTGGCTTTTCCTTCTCATAAGCATCTCTGATCCCTTCAAGGTTTAAGACTTGGTTTTGGATTGTTCTCTTCCCTTCCACTGATGTCTAATTGAGGCAACCCAGCCCCACCTCTTCCATCCTCTGTCAAACCTCAACCCCACTGTCAGTTCCTTGTTTAGTCCTTTTCTATTTTGGGAGGAGGCGTCTCCAATATCAAGCTCTACAGTTGTCTGTTGTCAAACAAGGCACTTCCTTCCTCAAACTTGAACAGTAGCCCCCCTCCCCCAGAACTCCATGCAAAACTGTAACCAGGGCGCCCCTCTTGGATCATGGGACCCCTGCATCAGCGTCCCAGAACCATAAGCCCTCTTCCTGCCACCCCGGCAGAACTTGTGATCCTCACTCACATGGAATGTTCCAACTCCACTATCTCCAGCCTCTCCCCATTCCAGCCCTCCTTCATGCCAGCTGCCTCGGGCGTTTTCGGAACTACAGATCTGTCCTGTTTCTTCCTTGCTGAAGACCTGCGATGAACTCTCTCCTGCCCACTTTGTCCAAAGTAGTGTTTGCAATCTGGCGTTCGCAGGCCACATCTGGCTTACAGATGCCTTTGGTTTACCCGGCAAAGTTAAAAAATAATCATAATTAGTCTCTAACAGTTAACAACTGGAGATTTTCAGATTCCTAGCTCCTATTAAAAAAATAATCAGTGACTCAGCCACATTGAAAATTTGAAAATAATGAGTTAGAGCTGAGTAGAAGAGCTCCATGGCACATGGTCTTAAATTTGGCAGAATCTCCATTGTGCCCTGAAATCCTCCAGCTTCCAGGCTCAGCACCCAGACACCTGTGGTGACTCACCCCTTTGGCTCACTTTGAGCAACTAATGAAGCCCCTTGTGCTGCTACTCCTACCTGACTATGTGAGGAAGTAAAGGAGAAATCAACAGAGAAATAGAGTTTTCATTAGTACCTTCCACCTGAGTCATGCCCCACAATTCATACATCTCCTTTATTTTGTGTGCATAAGCTGAAATTACGGTTACTTTAGTTTCATCCTGTGTGTTCCTAGAGCCCCACATTTTCTACAATGAATACATTCCCTATTAAACTTAGAGTTTAAATAGGATATGCCTAGAGAATTCTACTTATGTCATTAACATAGAGAACATAGTTCACTTTAATGTGATTTTACTCATATTAGTGGTTCTGTTTTATATTATTGCCTTCTTGAACTGAAATACACACACACACACACACACACACACACACACACACACACAGGTAAAACATCTTCCCTGCATTTTTATTTTTTTTGTACTATAAATTTAAATTATTTCAATCTGATATCACTCAACATGTCCTTGAAAGTGAGCATTTTAGGTGCATAGTTGCATATTTTGATTAAATAGAAAATATAATAAGAACAGTTTATTTTGTAATACACAATGAATATTTTTAAAACAGAAAGTTATGCATTTTATAAATAAAATAATTCATTCATAAAACTATGCATTTTTGTAAGTGCACTTTTTATGGTATTGGGATTTGAACTCAGGGCCTCATGCTTTCTGGGGAGGTCTTCTACCCATTCTCCCAGCCCTTTTTACTTTAGTTATTTTCAGATAGTGTCTCATATTACCCAGGCGTGGGATGCTAACCTCCTATTTAGACTAAACTGCCATGTAGCTGGGCTGACAGGAATGTGCTACTACACCCAGTTATTGTTTGAGATGGGTCTTGCCAAGATTTTCCTGGACTGACCTCAAACTGTGATTCCTTTAATAAATGCATTTATTTTATTATTTTTATTTAAAAATGTTAAAAACAAAGGTGTTACAGTTACATAAGTTAGGCAAAAAAGTACATTTCTTTTGGACAATGTCACCCCTTCCATTTCTCTTCCAGTTTTTCCCTCCCAGCCCACCCATAAATTGTATAGTTCATTTTCAACATAGTGTCCAGTGAGGGACAGTAAGTGCATTTTAGTGCTTAATGGATGTTCATAAGACAAATGGGGAGAGACCCTTGTATATGATGATCTCGAGAGGCAGGCAAAATTGCAGATGAGGAAACTGAGGCTGATAGGAGGCAAAACCAAATGCTTTGTTGTAGGTGTCCCAGCTAGTATATAGCTAAGCTGAAACTTGAACCTATTCTTCCAACATAAATGCCCCACAGGGCCATCTGTACAAGCAGAAAGAAAAAGCCAGGAAGTGGAGATACAAGAAAATGTTATTGAAAACCAGATGCACTTTAGGCCTTGTAAATATAAAAAGAAAAAAAAATCACTCATCTCCTAACTTGTCCATCTTCATCTGGACCCTTTCTCTCCCTGTTGCCAGTTTGGTTATTTGCCCGTTTATTGCCCAAAGTTGACATGAAACGTTCTCCTTAATGGCTCACTTTAGAAGTAGTGGGCAATGAGTCATTACATTGGAGAAATACACCCTGGCTTTCCTTCCTCTGTCCTACTGGAGCATGGAAACAGTGGCCACAAAACCAGAAACAGGAAATTATCTATTCACTTGGTGGCTAAAGCTAGAGTTAGGATCTTCTAATGGGACAACGTCCCTCAGAAATCCCCAGAGCCTCCCTGTACTTGTCCCTGTCCTGATGAGAATCAGGAAAGGTCCGCAGGTTGTCCCCTTCCTTCTCTCTGCCATGGATGACAAACCTGAATCTTAGAAGAAGGAGATGTTTGCCCCATGATGCAGCCAGCCTGTGACAGAGCCATGATTAGACATGGATTAGCCATGACCGACAAGATTCTTTTCCAATGACTCTACAAATGTTTGCATATCTTAGCTAATCCTGGTTATATAGCTATTGCCTTTTAGGTTCTCTCTTACATTCCTCATCCACCACTTTCTGTGATTCTGGAGCTGGAGCTGTGTTAGTTTCCTGTTGGGTATCTTGCTGTTTCCTTTGGATGGCAAAGGATACTTAGCAGTATCCACTTCCATTCCTTTCCCGCCTAGGATAGGTGGTGGGTGGGGGACCCTTCTATGAGCTTCTACTTTCTGGTAACTTCTTCAGTTTCTTTTCGTTCCCTCATCCCTGTGTGATAATTATTCTGGAAGTTACTCATTCTCAGCATTTTATCATAACTGTGCAATCAATCCCCTGCATATCCTCTATTTGAAATACTTGGCATGGTTTCTTATCTTTAATGTAACCTCAAGTGATATATTAACACTGTACCTTTTTTCATGTTTTTCTTTACAAACACCCACAGAACTATAAAATAAAAAAATCTGGAAAATGGGAAGAGATGTTCACACTCATTAGTTCAACAGATACTTCTTTAGGGCTCTGGAACTCAGTATCAGTCAGTGTTAACACAAGGGTATTTGAAGTCTCATGGGTACACAGGTCATAAACAGGCACAAAAAGCATATAATGGCAATTGTGATAAGAAATGTAATTACAAGGGCACTGGGAGGACTTGAAAAAGCCCTTAGATCTAAGGTAAAGAGACTAAATATTAGGGAGGAAGAAAGTAAGATCTCACTGAAACCTGAGAGACAAGTAGTCAGAGTTCATTCGCTAAACACATTTGTGGGAATAGAAGGTTGCTGTAAGAGATATCATGGGCAGAGATGATAAGAGAACATGCCAAGGCCTGTGACTATTTATGTCTTTACCTATCAAATTTGTATGTTGAAGCCCTAACCCTTAGTATCTCAGAATGTGACCTTATTTTAATGTTAGGTTGTTGTAGACACAGTTCATTGGGGTGAAACTATAGCAGATCAGGCGCAGGCCTCTAAGCCTGAGTTATGTTCTGTCTCTAGAGACAGATTTTTTTCACACTGGGAGAACCAATGTGAAGACAACAGCAGAGATTAGAAAAATGCATCTATATGCCAAGGGACGGCAAAAACTTACCAGCATACCGAAGAAGGTAGAAAACTTCACAGCACATAATCCCCTATATGGCTTTTAGAAACATCGAATCCTTATGACACCTTGATCTCAGATTCCCAGCCGTAGACTATAAGACAAGAGATACTTCATTATTTAAGTCACACAGTTGGTAGCACTTCATTATAGCAGCAGGCCATCTGTGCCCACAAATAAAAACAGGGCTTGATGGCAAAGAGTCTTCCAAAGCTTGTTGCAATAGCATACATGCAACAGGCTTGTTAAATACCAGGCTCTAAACAACTTACAGGTATTAACCCATTTCCCTTGTATGACAGCTCTAAGAATATAGGTTACCATCTCTACTTTACAAATAAGGGGAATGAGTACAGAGAGTTTAGGTAACTTAGCCAAGGTTACTCATCTACTAAATGTTGTGAGATTAAGCTTTGACTCTGGAATGAGGATAAAAGCCTATTACATAACACTATCTTCTAGATAATCTATTTTGCGACCAATGCCTAGCTTTGGAGATTTTTCTTTTAAAGATCCCTATCTATCAAAGTATAATTTAGGTGCAGTCTTATAGATATGGATGATGTGCACAGTACCACCATTGTGAGGTGAAAACCATCATTGCTCGAATATAATTTTCATCTTAAGTCTGTCATCTTGGCTACTGTATGGGGGATGGGCTGGATAGCATCAATGGTGAGGACAGGACAGGGAAAAGAGAAAGTGAGACCAACGCTTCTTCAGTCTTTGAGTGAGAAAACATGGGTCAGATATAATCAGCATGATGCCTGGATCATTTGGGATCTTTTTCAAGACTTAGCTAAAGAAGCTTTTTCTTTTGTTGCTGTTGTTGGTGGTGGTAGGGCTTGAAGTCAGGGCCTGGCATTGTCCCTGAAGTTTTGTGCTCGAGGCTAGTGCTCTACCACTTTGATCCACAGCTTACCTTCTGGCTTTCTGGTGGTTAATTGGAGATGAGTCTCAAGGACTTCTCTGCCCAGGCTGGCTTCAAACATTGAGCCTCATATCTCAGCCTCCTGAGTAGCTAGGATGACAGGTGTGAGCCACTGGTACCTGGCAAGAAACGTTTTAATTAAGTGAAATGCCATCGATAATGCTACAGCTGTTCTCTTGTAACCTGCTTTTGTCTAAGAGTCACTCGGTTAGGCTTAGTACAATGTGTTATTGCAAATGAACCTGGTGTATTATGTAATTTTGAGGTGGCATTATGGAATGGAGATCACAATGAATGACTTTTGACAAAAGCAGGAGATGAGACTTTAGAAAGGTTTCCTAGATATCCACAGCTGTGAATCTTTCCATAGTCACTTGCAATCTGTGGACCCTCCTGAGGCTTTAGTGCCACAAAAGTGGAGCACATTCATTTCTTAGACTTCCTCCAGCTTTCCATTTCTTGTGCAAAGGTTTCTCATTTAAGTGGCTTTTCCTGAGCACCCTAGATAAAGAAGCGTTGTTACCCCATACTTATTACTTGGCACTCAATCACTTACTCTGCTTTATTTTCTTTATGAGCACTTTATCTTTCTAAAAATTTAATCTGTTTGCTTACCACTCTAATACCCCTAAAATAACATGTTTCATCAAAAGCCAGGGCTTTTTTATTTGTATATGCCAGGATTGGGACTTAAATCCAAGACCTGGGCACTGGTCCCTTAGCTGTTTTGCTCAAGGCTAGGACTCTCCCACTTCTGCCACAGCTCTACTTCCTACTTTGAGGTGGTTCGTTGGAGATCAGAGTCTCACAGATGTTCTTGCCTGGTCTGGCTTTGAACCAGGAGCCTAAGATCTCAGCCTCCCGAGTGGCTAGGATTATAGGCATGAGCCACCAGCATACAGTAGGGACTTCTTAAAGTTGGTTGTTGCTTATTCTTAGTGTCTGGAAAGGTTCCTGGCATATAATGGGTACTCAGTAAACATTTGTACAATGAATGAATGAAGTAGCTATGGTCCGTCACTGATAAAGTTAAATGTACACAAGCTAATTCTGCCACAATTCATAAAATTCATAAACTCAAGGCCTAGGGAGTTAAGGATATTGATTTAAGGTTATAAAGCAGTTTGGTGGCTGAAGCCTCATGGTACCCAAGCTTTCTGTTTCCCTGCTCAGATTTCCTTCTTTATATCAGTTCACCTCCAACATATCCAATTCCAGTGTGGAAAAGATGAACAAATTGGATTTCAAACCCCTCATACTAGATTTATTACTTATTATTTATTTATACTTTTGTATATGAGTACTCCTACTTGGCTTTTTTGCTCAAAGCTGGAACTCTACCACTTGAGTCACACCTCCACTTCTGGCTTTTGGCTACTTAATTAGATATGTCTCATAGACTTTTCTGCCTGCATTGGCTTTGAACTGCAACCCTCAGCTCTTACTTTTTTGAGTGGCTAGGATTACAAGTGTGAGCCACCAGTGCCCAGCCCATCAACTGGATTTAAATCTGAACTCTACCACTTGGACAAGTTGCTTTGCTTCTCTGCATCCATTTGGATCGCCTATAAAATAAACATTAAGATAAAACCAGCAGCAGATTTCTAAGCCTTCAATGAAAGATTGAATTATTCTGTGTAAAAGGGCCTGGTACAAACTAAATTCTTCACAATGATTAGACATTTCTATTTTTTTATAAGGACCACCAGTGAGCTTCAAATCTCTCCTGACTTCTGGTAGGCTTAAATAATATCTCATTTGAATTTCCACTTAAGTACGAGATGGTATGCCAATATATGTTGGGAAAGTGTTTTCCTGTATGAGAGACAGAGACAGAGAGGGAGGGAGATACGAGTAGTAGAAACCACTCCCCTTCCATCAAGTCCTATCTTCTTATCTGTAGAGTCGATGGTGGACGTAATAATCTCTATGATGTGTGTGTCTGATGGCCTATGATTCATACCCCCAGAATAGAATAATGATAAGATGGCTTCTGCTTGATGAAAGGGAGAAGTGGAGAAAAGGCCATCTGATGTTTTAGTCTCCACCCCTCTCCCATTAACAGTAGTGGATGGCTTTGAAATGTCTTCCTTCTCAAATGACTATTTTCTGTATGCATAGTCTACGCCAGGCCCTGTGACAGCTACGGGATGGTTTTGCCTGTGATAGTCTGTGCTTCTCCATTTGGCACATTTGGTTTTCCTGAGCCAATTGCTCTTTGAAATCCTGTGTTAGATCCAAAATCAAGTTGTCAGAGGGATTATTTCCTTCTGAATCTGAAAAGAATAGTCTGTTCCACATCACTGCCCAGGCTTCTGGTAGTAATCTTTGGTGTTTTTGCATCATAGTTGTACCACCCGATCTCTGTCATCATCTTCGTCTGGTGGTGTCCTGTGTTTAAGTGCTTCTTTTTTGTCAAGGTTCTAATCATAGTGGATATAAATGACTTCTTCATTTAATCTTCTGCCAAGTTCCTGCTTCCAAATAAAATCACATTCAAAAGCAGTAGGGGTTAGAACTTAAACATTTTTTGCAGGAACACGATTCTACTCATAAGAAAGCATCTTTGCCTGGGTGATGGTGGTCTATAATCCTTCTGATTCTGGAAGGTCAACAGCTGAAGAATGTAAGTTTGAGATAAGCCTGGCAGAAAAGTCTGGAAGATTTTATTTTTCAAAGTAATTGGCAAAATATAGGACTGGTGGTATGGTTCAAGTGGTATAGCACTAGCCTAACAAGCATAAGTCTCTGAGCTCTTTACCCTAACCTCAATAAAAGAACCTTGATCTAAAATATACCTGGAACTCAAAAAATTAAATCCCCCAACAACAAAGAAACAACTGTCCAATAAATAAGTGGGCTAAAGACTTAAAGAGAAACTTCTCTGAAGAGGAAAGAAGGATGGCCAATAGACACATGAAGAAATACTCAACCTCACTAGCCATAAAAGAAATGCAAATCAAAACAGCATTAAGATACCACCTCACCCCAGTTAGAATGGCAAAAATCAAGAACTCTAATAACAACAGATGCTGGAGGGGATGTGCACAGAAGGGAACCTTACTGCATTGCTGGTGGGAGTGTAAACTTGTTCAACAACTTTGGAAAGTAGTATGGAGGTTCTTCAAAAGACTCCACATAGAGCTCCCCTATGACCCAGCAATCCCACTTTTGGGCATTTACCCAAATGGTTACAAACAAGACCACACTAAAGCTACTAGCACAACTATGTTTATTGCAGCATCATTTACTATAACTAAGATATGGAACCAATCCAGATGCCCCTCAGTAGATGAATGGATCAAGAAAATGTGGTATATATACACAATGGAATTCTATACCTCCATCAGAAAGAATGACATTGCCCCATTTGTTAGGAAATGGAAAAACTTGAAAAAAATTATATGAAGTGAAGTAAGCCAAGCCCAAAGAAACATAG
>NW_012267301.1:4166722-4170142 GCF_000151885.1 Dipodomys ordii
AAAGGAGGAGGCTACAATGCTTGATAAGAAATGTACTCATTATCTTGCCCATGTAATTGTAACCCCTCTGTACAGTATTTTCACAATAAAAAAATAAAAATGAAAAAAAAAGAACCTTGAGAGGCAGAATGTAATATTTTGGCCCTGGCTTCCCATGAAGTTGGATCCACAATTCTTGAATACTGCAAGTCTATGGGTACAGGCCAAGATTCCGCTTGTGTCTGGCAACCACTTCCCATTATGGGATCATGTTAAGCTTGTGGCCCATTGAGTAGCCCATATTTTTCCCCATTAGTTGACAAGCCAGTTCATCCAGCCAGTGTTTGAACAGCTGATTTGATGATACCAAGTGTCACACAATGCCCAGATTTCTAAAGAGATGATTCATCATTGATGGCTCAAGTTGTTACCATAAAAAAAATGGAGTCACTAAAAACTTCAAGGCCACAAATAATTTATTGAGCTGCCATTTCTTCATGGCCCCAGGACCCATTTGGAGAGTGATTCTGTCCAATGACCTGTCCCATTGGACATAAACATGGATGAGTATCTTGCCTGTAGTTCTTTGTGAACAATCTGCCCCAATCCCTGGCATGTCTGGTAAGGTCTCCACAGGTCCACACACTGGAGATCCCTGATCAAGCCTGGAGTTCAGATGAGGTTGGAAATGGTGCTGTGGCTCAAGTGGTAGAGCACTCGCCTTGAGCTGAAGACCACAGGGCTAGTGCTCAGGCCCTGAGTTCAAGCCCCATGACCAACAACAACAACAAAAAATAAAGCACCTGCCTTGGCACAGAAACATTAACAAAATTATCACAATTGGAAATGAAAACTAGATTTAAAGGGTTAGGGTAAAGATGAAATGAGTAGATCCATCTAAATATAAGGCTTAGAGCCTGTCTTCATCTAAAACTTTCCTATTTCGTTTGATTGTGAAGGTTTCGTATTAGCTTTTATTGTAAAATGTTATATTCAGGTATCACTTATCTTAGCCACAACTTGTTTTGCAGTCAATTGCAAACTCAACTCACTCTAGATCTGGCCTTTGGGTGGGTGTCCTAGAAAAACAGTAGTCTGAGACTTGCCTCAAAGTCAAGCGTCAAGATACCTAATGCCTTCATCTAACCCTTACCATTACTTACCTAGGTATCCCTGGGTAAACTATTTCCTCAAAGTTTCAGTTTCTCCAACTGAGAAATTATGTGCCTGGATCTCATGTTTTTAAGGTACAAGCTGATAACAAAATTCTGTGATAATAATTGGGGTTCCAGCTGGAGGGCAGAGGACATTCCTTCTGGTAATTTAACCTGTGCCATTTTCTGACTTGGTGGTATTATGTAAGTCACTTCCTGTCTTAGGACATTTTCTGTTGTGGTAACTGGATAATGCAGCTTGATTAACTTAGATATAACTATTATTTCAGCTCACAAATCTGGAGACACTGAAATCAAGGTCAAGGGGCACTCTAGAGTACTAGACACTACAGGGCACTGCCTGGCAAGAAGGATGCATTCAAATGGTAAGAGTCAAACTGGCTTTTATAACAGACTCATTTTAGAAATAACCCATTGACCCATCAATCTATTAACTCATGAGTGGATTAATTCATTTATGAGGGCAGAACCCTCTTAAAATGAATCACCTGATCTCACTTCTTATTAATTTAGTTACTTGCCAGTACTGGTGGTTGAACTTGGAGTCTATACTTCTTGGTAGGCACATTTGAGCCATTTAAGCCACAGCCCTCTTGGCTTTAGGTGTTTTTTTAATAGGGTCTCAGGTTTATGCCTGGACGGGGATGGACTTTGATCCTTCTATTTTGCTTTCCATTTGGCTGGGATTACTGGTGTGGATCACCACACCCAGCTACTGGTTGAGATAAGATCTTACTAACTTTTTAACCTGGGCTAACTCCAAATTGTGAACCTCCTGATCTCTTCCAAGTAGCTGGGATTATAGATGTGAGCCACCTCATCCAGCCTACTGATCCCATTTCACCATAGAGGTTACATTTCAACATCAGTTTTGGTAGAGACATTCAGACCATAGCACTCCTGGTTAGACACAGACAGGCTTGCTTAGATCCAATAGCTAGAGTGGAATTGAAAAAAAAAATCTTCTAAAAGTTCTTTTGTGCTCTTTATGCCTTTGATCCTTTTTCTGCTTAAAGATAACAAGAATATCCAGGTATCATAAACAATACTGACAGCCAGGTGTCATTTCAAAGCAACCATATTTTAACAAAGGGATTTACTTAAGAGCAAAGTATGCACTGTGGCAAGAGGACAGAAAGGCTTCTCTACAAGGCAAAATGCAGTAATCCAATATAAAACAAGCAATATGAAACTATGGTTTAGTTTCAAAATATCCTCATTAGAAACTTGGGCTTATTTACGTAATTTTGGAGAAAGTGTGCATCAGGTAATGTTATTTTTTTCCTTGACACATTGGCATTCCATCTAGTGATATGGAGAAGTCCTCCTATACACTTGAGAAAAGCTCCTGTCTTAGAATTCCTTTTCATTTGTGACAAGGGGTCTGCTCAAGGGGTTCCTATGGAAATCAACTAAGTTGGAGCATATGGGAAAGCACATTTGAAAGAAGTTTACATATGTGTGAAATCTCCTTCAGAATTACTGGAGGGGGATTAGGAAATAGGAAGCGACTTGACTCCACAATTTGACTTTCAAGTATTAAGCTTGTAGAACAACCTAAGAATAGGAACAGAGGAGCAGTTCTGCCAGCATATTTATCACAACCTTTGTTGTTGTTGTTTTTTTGATGTGTGTGTGTGTGTGTGTGTGTGTGTGTGTGTGTGTGTGAGTGTGTGTCTGTCTGTTGGTCTGTCTGTCTGTCTCAGGATTGAACCTAGGACCTCACATTTGCTAGGCAAGTCACAGGCCCCTTGAGCCAAGCCCTTTGCCCTAATTGTTTTCTATTTTATTTTGGAGATAAGGTCTCAAACTTAGGATTCTTCACCTCCAGTTTGTATGGCAGTGGTTTTATAATGAAAACAAATAAAAACCAGCTTATTGGTGAAATACTAGATTTGAGAATAACAGAGTGTTGATTTAGGATATTGTATTTTGCAGATATTGAAAACAACTCTGTAAAACACATTGATTAACATGAATAGACACTTAACAATGAATGAAAATTACAAGATAGTTTGTATAATATAAACCATTTTATAAATATATGTGTGTTATCTCTGAAGGTGACCTAAATTCTATCATTTCCTTTTTATGTTTATCTGTATTTTCTGATTTTTGACAATGGATATATATGACAACATTTTTTTCAAGGCTATCATAAAAGCATGCATAGAAGAAAGTGTCCTTTGCAAAATATTATTGATTGCATGTCCAGAAAAAAATTAATAAAGATTAGAGGTGTGGCTCAAGTGGCAGAGTGACTGCC
>NW_012267301.1:4170472-4224791 GCF_000151885.1 Dipodomys ordii
CCTGCTCCAAAGTTGTAAAGTTCTTTTTTCCACATAACGTCTTGTACATCTCATTGTTGCAATGGGTCCACCTGTATCCCTATTTAAACAATTTGTTTTTTCCCCTCCCCTCCCCAAATTATACCAACATTAAATACAGTGAAAACAGAGGTTATACCGTGGTGGAGGGACATACAAAGCAACAAATAAATCATCTTATAGATATGTTAAAAACAGTAGCAAGAAAGAAAAACCATTTGAGTCCTTATCTTGAGGTTCATTTCGCCTAACATCAACTTATCTGACCGGTTCTGCTTGTCTCAGACATATAATAGTTATTACAAATAAGGGAAACCATATGCTTCTTTGGGCCTGGCTTACTTCACTTAATATAATTTTTTTCCAAGTTTTTCCATTTCCTAACAAATGGGGCAATGTCATTCTTTCTGATGGAGGCATAGGATTCCATTGTATATATACCACATGTTTTTGATCCATTCATCTACTGAGGGGCATCTGGGTTGGTTCCATATCTTAACTATGGTAAATAATGCTGAAGGAAAGACAAATCAAAACAACATTGAGATACCACCTCATCCCAGTTAGAATGGCTAGAATCAAGAACTCTAATAACAACAGATGCTGGAGGGGATGTGGACAGAAGGGAACTTTACTGAATTGTTGGTGGGAGTGTAAACTTGTTCAACCACTTTGAAAAGCAGTAGGAGGTTCCTCAAAAGACTCCACATAGAGCGCCCCTGTGACCCAGCAATTCCACTTTTGGGCATTTACCCAAATGATCACAAACAAGACCATCTAAAGCTACCAGCACAACTATGTTCATTGCAGCATTATTTACCATAGCTAAGATATGGAACCAACCCAGAGCCTTTTGTTTTTATTTATTCACTGGTTCTTTCATTTTCCTTGAAGATATTTCTTGAAACTTGGTTTGGCCAGACACTTGGCTATGTATTCATGGTGCTGCTACACAGCTGTATAATGACTGCTTTATCCTTTCGTTGTATGCCATTTCCTCCACACAAACAGTAGTAAAGATCAGTCCATCTCCAGATCATTTAGCCTTGGAGTTACCATTCTTTCCGCACTCATTTTGTCTTATTGCTGATAACCACTTCCTGCTCCCCAACATCCATTCCCCACAAATGCTACTCATGACAGATCCTTTCTTTCCTTTTCATTTCCACAGCTAGAGCCCTGGTACCAGTATTACATATTTCTTTCTCTAGGTCATCTCAGCTAAGAGTCTCCAAACTTTGGTTTTCTACTTGTTTTTTCTTCTTTCTTTCTTTCTTTCTTTCTTTCCTTTCTTTCTTTCTTTCTTTCTTTCTTTCTTTCTTTCTTTCTTTCTTTCTTTCTTCCTTCCTTCCTTTCTCTTTCCTTCTTTCTTTCTTTCCTTCCTTCCTTCCTTCCTTCCTTTTATTCTTTCTTTTTTTTGTTGGTCATGGGGCTTGAACTCTGGGCCTGGGTGCTGTCCCTTAGCTCTTCAGCTCAAGGCTAGCACTCTACCACTTGAGCCACAGTGCCACTTCCTGTTTTCTGGTGGTTTATTGGAGATAAGAGTCTCACTGACTTTCTTGCCCAGGTTGGCTTTAAACCATAATCTTCAGATCTCAGCCTCCTGAGTAGCTAGGACTACAGGTATGAACCACGAGTGTCTGGCTTCTTTTCTCCTTTTTTTGTTGTTGTCCATTGTGGTACTTGAACTCAGGGCCTGACCTCGATCTCTTTTGTTCAAAGCTAGCACTCTACCACTTTGAGTCACACACAGCATCATTTTGGGTTTTTTAGTGGTTCATTGACGAAGAGTCTCACGGGTACTTTTCTGCCCAGGTTGGTTTTGAACAACGATCCTCAGATCCCAGCCTACTGAGTATCTAGGATTACAGACATGAGCCACCAGTGTTCACTGTGCTTTATTTACAACTTTAGCCATGCCTCCAGCTAATCCAAGCTTTTCTTAATCATGTGTCTTTATCTATAGCATTTCAGTGGAGCTAAGCTCAATGTAAATATTCATAACAGTATTTGTTTGCCACCTTTAAGATATGAGTTAAAGATTAGGATATTAGTGTCTCTTGATACGCAAAATATATAAATATAAACCATGAAGCCCAGAACCAGTGGCTCATCTCTCTAATCCTTTCAACTCAGCAGGCTGAGATCTGAGGGTTGAGGCTTGTAGTAAGCCTTGAGCAAAGAAGCTAAAGGACAGTGCCCAGGACCTGAGTTCAAGTCCCAGGAACAGCTCTTGCACACACACACACACACACACACACACACACACACACACACACACACACACACAAAGCCAGGCTGAAAATATGGCTCAAGTGGTAGAGCACCAGCTATAAGAAAACCAAGCAAACATAGAAGTGTGAATTCAGCCCCCCACAAAAAAGATCTATCTCTATCTTTATCTCTATTCCATTCTCTATCTCTACCTCTACCTTTCTCTACCAACAGCATAATATTATCTTCCCATACTTCAGTGAACCATCTTACAAACTCCCAGGAATGATTGAGGGTCTCTGCTCTATCCCATAGTTCTAAATAGGAGAGCAAAGATGATTTTTCTAGGATCTCCTTAAGATCTTTCTGAGTTGACATCATTTATATTGACGTCATAGTAACCAAAGATGACTGTGCCTGCTTATTACTCATTACATTGTTGTTTTCATAGAATAGATCTTAGTTGTTTTAAGCTAGAGTCCTTATACTAGGATCTCCTGCTATGTGTGACCATGGAGTCCCATGGTCAAAATAGATTCAGGAACCTGCCCATTTTCAACCTTAGCTTGAAGAAGCATATAACATTTTGAGATCTCTCCATAACAGTGCTCTGGTTATTTTTGTGGAACAGAGCGTTTCTCATACTGACTCAAATCTTACTGTGCAGCATTAATTCACACACCTTCAAGCTAGTATTACTGAAGGAATTTGGGGAAATGCTAACTTACATAACACCCTGACTTCTCTCTCCATCATCAGCTGTGTATTTACTGTCACGAAGAGGGGTTTTCCCTTCCTGAGAACCAAACTGTTTGCTCTTCATACAGATCCATGCTCACTTAGTGAGATCACTCCAAATGAGCTATGAGTAGCCACAGGAGTTATGGTATTTCAAAAACCTGGAACAATTGGTTAGTCTTTTAGAAGCACTAGTCATATGTTTAATGGCTTCCAAAAAATATGCAGAAGAAAATAAAGACTTAAGAAAATAAAAGCTAGGTTCTGGTAGCTCACACCGATAATCCTAGCTACTCAATAAGCTGAGATCTGAGGACTGAGAGGTTTCAAGGTAGCCCAGGTAGGAAAGAACCTCTTACCTCTAATTAACCACCAACAAGCCAGAACTGGACATATGGCTCAAGTGGTAGGTTATCAGCCTTGAAAAAACTAAGGGATAGCACCACCCTGAGTTTAAGCACCAAGTACTCAAACCATAAAGATTCTATCCCTTCTGATTCTTCAGTCAAATTTCCTTCCATGTCACTTCTTGCTTGCATCTGTGCAGTCATACTGCCTTCTGAGTGCTTCAAGGTCACCAAGGTCATTTTTGCTGCAGGTCTTCCCTTGCTCCCTGGGGTGTTCTGAGTCCAGATCCTTCTATGGCTCATTCCCTCTCCTCAGGAAGGTCTCTCACACATCACCTTCTGGGTAATATTTTCTAGACCACTGGAACTCAAGTCCCCACTTCCTCCATCTTTCTGACCAAATCTTCTACTGAATCTACTTTGACATTTTTTACATTCAGCTCTGTTAGGTTATGTGTTTCTTGGATTACTTATTTCTACTCAGTTTGTTCCACCAGAATGGAAGAACAGAGAGAGAGAGAGAGAGAAGGGAATCTATTTGTCTGCTTCATTATTTTATCTCCAAGATATGTGCAAGAATGCCTGGAAAAGGGTAGGAATAGATAGATAAATAGATAGATAGATAAATAGATAGATAGATAGATAGATAGATATGAAATAAATGTTTAGCCAAGGTTTAAATTATGATTCATTGCATGGTTTAATGGAACTCTATTTGTATTCCTCTCTACAGAAGTAATTGTTTCGGTAAGGACAAGTCTCTTAATAATTTCTATAATTCTCTCAATAATCAGACAGCAAATTAGAGAGGAATTGTACTTTATATTTCATTATAGGACTTATAAGACTGTATTTATGAAAGGTGCTATAGGCATGAATCTATCTCTGTTTCTCTGTCTCTGTCTGTCTCTGTCTCTCTGTGTGTATTAGAATTCTTTGATTTCAGGACCTTATGCTTGCTGGCAGGTACATTAGCACTTGGCTATACCTCCAGCCCAGTTTTGCTTTAGGTTAGTTTTCAGTAGGGTATTGCACTTTTCCCAAGCTGTCATTGGACCATAATCCTTCTACCTATCTGTCCTACATAGGTGGGAATCACCACACCCAGCTTATTTGTTGACATGTGGTTGCTAACTATGTTTCCCCCCAGGCAGGCCTGGTGCTATGATCTTTCTGATCTCCACTCCCAAGAAGCTGGGATTACAGATGTGAACCACTGTGCCTACCCCTTCTAGTTCTGATTAGCACAACTTGACACTTTAAAATACATAGCAATCTTCAGTTTGATAAAAATGAAAGCTTGATTATGCTTTTCTATTTTACTATTGAAACTATGCAAATTTAAACTGTGTGTGTGTGTGTGAATACTTGTACTAGGCATTGTACTCAGAACCTTGCTTGAGTTCTTTTGATCAATGCTGGAACTCTACCACTTGAGCCACATCTTCACATTTGGGTTTTTGCTGGTTAATTGGAGATCAGAGTCTTATCAGCTTTCCTAAACTTAAATCCTTAGTTCTTAGCCTCCTCAGTTTTCTCCCTCCCTTCCTGTGCATGCAGCAAGAAACCCTTCAAATGTCTGCCTTTGTATCTTGAGGATTTCTAAGATGCCAGAGCTGTAAGAAATATGCTTCTATTCTTTGTAAATTGCTCAGTTTGTGGTATTCTGTGATAGCAGCCAAAATAGAATGCTTTGCTTCTTTCAAACTGATCTGACTTAGCTTTTTTCCAAATGCACAATGGTAGATACTATTCTTTCACTTTGGTTAATTTTTCTATCACTAAATTCATTGTCCAGCACATAGTAAAGCTCAAGTAAGTGCTACCAAGCATAATTTTTAATACAGATGTCATCTTTCACTAAAGCTTGCAGATAGATCCATTATTAGTCAATGCATATTTTCTGAGGATTTTTTCTATACCTGGATCTCTAATAATTAGAGAGTAAGGTAGATACATACCTGAGAGACATGCGTGGCATATATACCTCTCATATATATGAGATGCTTATATATCTGTTGGCTTACTTCACTTAATAAAATTTTTCCAAGTCTTTCCATTTCCTAACAAATGGGCAATGTCATTCTTTCTGATGGAGGCATAGAATTCCATTGTGTATATATACCACATTTTCTTGATCTGTTCACCTACTGAGGGGCATCTGGGTTGGTTTCATATCTTAGCTACGGTAAATAATGCTGCAATAAACATAGTTGTGCTGGTAGCTTTTGTATGGTCTTGTTTGTGATCATTCAGGTAAATGCCCAGAAGTGGGATTGCTGGGTCACAGGGGAGCTCTATGTGGAGTCTTTTGAGGAACCTCCATACTGCTTACCAAAGTAGTCGGACCACTTCACACTCCCACCAGCAATGCAGTAGGGTTCCCTTCTGGCCACATCTTCTCCAGCATCTGTTGTTATTAGAGTTCTTGATTCTAACCATTCTAACTGGGGTGAGGTGGTATCTCAATGTTGTTTTGATTTGCATTTCTTTTATGGCTAGAGAGGTTGAGCATTTCAGTTGGGGACAAAGAATAAATGCATAATAAGAAAATTTGGAAACTGGTAGCCTATGGGGATTGAAAATGGACTTAAAATGAGAGATACTTGGAGAAGTTGTGATTGAAAGGCTATGTTCTGCCTGGCACATAGGGAAAGGGAAAGGATTTTTGAGGATAAGAACAAGGGATTTGGGGGAAAGGTTGGTAAGGGCAGGTGTAAGAAGGGATCCACCAGCTCTGGTGATAGTGACTATGGGGGAGGTGGAGACAGAGTCTGGCGATCACATGATCAGCCTTGGCTGTCAGGATGGCTACATCCTCAGGATGGAGAATCCAAAGGAGGTAAGGTTAGAAGGGGAAGCTGATGGTGCCTTGGGGGTCAGGGACCAGGTTGCCAGGGAATATTGGGAAGGATGAGTTAGTGGACAATCTGGTTTAAGAGAAGAAGTATTTCGCAGAGATTAGAAGTGGGATGGGAAAGATGGAATGGTTCAATCACTGTTGGACCAGTTTCATCCATCTGTATTAACAATAGGCATTCCACCATGTGCCTTCAAGTATTATCTCCTCTCATCTCCAAGGTTGAAGCTTACATAAGGGCCCAAGAACACGGCATGGATTTAGACTCAGTGAGTCAAGCTCTTAGAGCCCACTCTCTAAATCTTTACTCTGCTCCATTGTCTAAGGACAGGAGTGTTATCACAGAAACAGAAGGAGACTGGGGCCATCTTCCAGTGAATGAGTCATGGACTTGGAAAGCAATTGGGAAGTGCAGTTAGAGAGACAGGAGAGGGCAGGACCATTCTGGGTGAGCACTGTGGAAAAATTCACTAGATGAGAAATGAGGCCTGGCTAGGCACTGGGAGCTCGTGCCTGTAATCTTAGCTACTCAGGAGGCGGAGAGGCCTGGCCCAGGTGGGGGCTGGGGGGATGGACTTTCACAGGTGAGGAGTCAGGTGAAGGACTTGAACAAACATGGCAGAACGCTGTCATTTCAGCAGGTAGAGAGCTCTGCTTCACATATCCTTCTGTTGCAGAGGGATAGTGCTGTGCTGTGCACTGGCCGAGAGTACAGTAATGTTGTGGCACTCTGGCTGTCTGGGGAAGTGGTGGACTTCTTGGAGGGACTGAGAATCAGGCCAGACCCAGGTTCAAAGGTCAGCTTTCTCCTCAGTGTCTGTGCAGAACTGCTGTGATAGAATGATGCATACTTTCTAACGCAGGCTTCGTTAACACATGTTGTGAACCCAGGGAAATGCAGCTATCTATATTGAATGCAGGTAAAGGAAAGATTTAAACCATGTGTATTGGTTAGTGATTTGAAGAGAACTGTGTCCTCTATAAGCTATAAAATGCAGGCATTATGTAGATGTAATATTATTTCTTGCTATGGGAAAAGTAATAACTTCATATTTGACTAGCTTTCCAGTTGTCTTTTTGCCTCATTTTTCACTGAAGATGTACTTTATTATCTCATTCCATCTTGAAAGCAAACCTACCAAGTAAATGCTCTTATTTTCTCATACTGTAGGTGAGGACAACTGAGGCTCGTGGACTGGATGTGATTTCCTCAGGGACCCCTTTGCTTTGTATCTCCAGAATCACCACTCACCTTTCACATAACCATTGTATTGGCAAAATAACAGCGATAGCTCTGACTTGGTCACATTAGTACCACGGGCGTGAGGAACAATGAGAGAGGCAGAGGAAATCAGGATAATGTGGCCTTGTATTCTGGTTCTACCCAGTTGGGCAGGTCATCTAACCTCCTCCAAACTTGATTTCTGTTAACTTTCATCTCAGACTCATGAGCTTGTTGTGAAGTTGGATTTGGCATAGATCCAACAGATATGAATTACACTAATTAGTATATATTAATTCTATTCATATAATTAATTGTGAATCACTTTATAGCTATTACATTAATAACTTTAATAATTAATTATGAATTACCTTATATTATGTAATTTAACCTATCATGCATTTACTTTGTATTCATTTAATTTAACCTGCCATTGATTTACAACCACCTATTCTTCTCTTTTTATTCCTTTTCCCCCCAAAGTCATCTATTTATTCTTAATGCAAATAATCCCTCTCATGTCATTTTGTTGGCAGATGTAAAATCTCCTTTAGGCTGACATCGTTTAGACTGGTTACAGAACAAAGATTGAGTCATTGAGTCTGTTTCCAACATGAGTCACTTTGTAACTAGCATTTTGCTTTAGTAAAAGTCAGAACTTGGAAAGAAGAGAATGACACGTGGACCATGGTGGGGCTGGGATGGGGGTTAAATGGGGGTGGGACTACTGCCTTCTGGGGGGGGGAGGCATTAACTGTACAAAACAGCTGGTGTTTTATTAGATTGAGCCTTTCAGTTTACCATTCTTTCCCAATGTTTATTTCTAGCTGCTTTTTTAAACATTTTTTTTCTTCTGAGTATGAACTCAGGGCTTCACACTTGCTTGGCTTGCTTTCTTGGCTGGTGCTCTACCACTTGAGCCACACTTCCACTTCTAGGTTTTTGTTGGTTAACTGGAGATAAGCATCTCATGGGCTTTTCTGTATAGGCTGGCTTCAATCTCAATCTTCAGGTCTCAGACTCCTAAGCAGCTAGGATTATTGATGTGAACACCAGAATCTACTCTTGGAAACACAAGCCACACTCTCTGTGGCATGATCAGTTTTCTCCCTCTGTGATCCTCATTCTAACTACCACTAAGTGATAAGTCTATGTCTGGTGTAGCTAAGGTTCATTTTGCTTTGGAATTCAAACTCTCAAGGTTGGAGGCGGTTTTGAGGTATGTTCTTTTGTGAAAAGAGAAATAATGATACACTCTTGGCATTGATCATTTCCTGGATCCTGACACATCATCCAGTAATTCCTTACTGGTTCCCAGGAAACCTCAGTTGAGCCAGTGGCTTTCCATCCCACCTACAGCTCTACCACCCTCCAGGGATGAAGAACGCTATGCTGTGCTGGTGATGGGTTAGATTCAGCATTTTCAAGAGGCCCAAATAGTCCAAAGGCCACTTGCTTCTTCAAAGCTCCAGGTAACAGCAGAGGATCCAGAAGGCCAACCCTGACTTCAAACAGAACCATTGTTAAGGAGTCACTTTCCATATTTATAACTTGTTGTTGTGGTTACCAAACTGATGGACATTCATGAAACTTCCCCCCCCCTCTCTGTCATGTTTTTTTATAGTGAGGTGGGGCCATTGTGGGATTAATTTAGAGCCGTGAGTCATGGGGTACAGGGCACCACTTGTCTTATTAGTAATGTCACTAAAGTGTCTAAGGCCATGTGGATACTGGAGTCATAGCTCAACCCTTCTCTTCCTCTAGATCCCATAGGTGTCATGTAGACTCTACATAATGAAGGGCATCTATGCTGAAATTAGTCCCAGACTTCTGAATGCCTGACCAGTTTGCAGGCCCATCCTGATTGAAATTATATAATAGAGGATTTTCAGAAAGTGACAGCTAGCAGTAAATTAGGAATAAAGGAAGATCAATGACTAACTAGAATGTACATTTGGGTACTTGATTTTTACCCCTTTTAGGAAAACAGAATGATTGGTGTAGGAAATGAACTTAACATCAATCTATATTTCCAGAACCAATTAATTTCTAGTAGATGTCTAATGTAGTACAACTGAGAATCTCAAAGCATTGATGGGTCCTGGGGAAGAGAACCATCTGGGAATGGAGCAGTAATGGAGCCCTTGAGAAGGATGCTTGATTTGATTAGCAATACCTTCCAGGAGCTCATGTGGGGTGGGGACAAGAGTGTTGGAGTGGTGGGGAATATCTATTATTCTAGCATCTCATGGTTATAAATTAAAAAAAATAAAAAATGCTCAAACATCAAATCTATCACCAGTTAAATTTCATTAGGGGGACTTACTCACTAGAGAATCTAATTTTCAAACATTATTACTTTCCTGGCAAAATGAGGGTCTCTGAGACATCACATTTATTATGTCTGATTAAAAGTTCCCTGTAAGAACTAGAGAATCACAAAGCCATTCTAAAAGAGATGTCCTCTGCCATTCTCAAGAGGGATGAATGAAGGATAAGTGCGTAATATGTGCAGCCTTAGAATACATATATTTCATGTAATTCCTATTTTCTTATGATATATATAACAAAGAATCTTCCACATCTCCTCTCCGCAACCTCTTCTAGTTCTTTGCTCATATTTGGTACATGTTTTTTTTTAAGGACTAAGAAATATTGCCAGCTATAAAATGTAGGCAGTTCTTTGGGAAGAGCAAATGAGGGAGAGAGAGTTGGCTTGACAGAAAGAAATGTGGGAGCATTTGTGGGACACAGGCTCCAATAAACACAACAGAATTTTTGGGCTGCTCAAAAGCTGACCTAATCCTCAATTAAATTAATAGGAGTACAGTGAATATAAACTCTGCCCATATTCTCTCTTACCAGATCCACATTTGGAGAATTATATTCAGGTCTGATCATTGCCTCTCAGAGCAATGTTTGGAACTGTATGTGATCATTTAGGTCAGAAGGTTCAGGAGAAGAAGAGAATTGAGGACTCAAAGGTGTTGCCAGGATTCTTTTTTTATATTGTAAAGATACTGTACAGAGGGGTTACAGTTACATGAGTAAGGTACTGAGTAAAGATACTGTACAGAGAGGTACATTTCTTGTCAAACAGTGTTACCCACTCTTTTGTTGTTCTCCCACTATCTCTTCACCCTTACTCACAGTTCATTTCCAACACAGTGTCCTGTGAGTATCGTTGTTGCAATGGGTCATCCTGTGTCCTTCTTTCAACATTTTGTTATTCCCTTTCCCTTCCCCAAATCAGATAAATGTATATACAAGGCGGACAGTATCAGAATCAAAGACAGTGATTGCCAGCAATAAACTAATAGAAAAAGAAAAATGAAATAAAATAAAAAGAAAGAACTAGATACAGTACATTGGTGACAACAAGATCAACAACCAAAAAAAAAAAAGACCTCTTGTTACCATGTCTTGGAGTTCATTTCAATTAGTATCATTTAATTTATTTTTATTTTTTATTTTTAAATATATATTTTATTGTAAAGATACCGCATAGAAGATTTACAGCTACATGAGTAAGTTAATGAGTACATTTCCTATTGAGCATTGTCACTCCCTCCTTTGTTTCCCCCCCCCATCCCTTCCCATCTTCCCGTGCCCGCCCCCATCCCCTGCCAAAGTTGTAAAGTTCTTTTCCACATAGTGTCTTGTACATCTCATTGCTACAATGGGTCAACTTGTATCCTTATTTCAGCATTTTGTTATTTCCCTTCCCAAATTAGAAAAATATATATACAAGATGCTGGGCACCAGAATCAAATACATTGTCAGTCTTGGGGCCTGAACTCTGGGCCTGGGCACTGTCCCTCAGCTCTTCAGCTCAAGGCTAGTACCCTACCACTTGAGCCATAGCACCACTTCCAGCTTTTTCTGCTTATATGGTGCTGAGGAATCAAACCCAAGGCCTCATGCATGCAAGGCAAGCACTCTACCACTGAGCTACCTTCCCAGCCCAATAAACATCATGTTATATGGTCATATATACATGGTTATCGAGCTATTATGATTCTCTGCCACAACTATCCTAGGCATATACAAATGATTACAAATCATGGAAATCATAAAGCCTGTGTTTCTTTGGGTCTGACTTACTTCACTTAATATAATTTATTCCAAGTCTTTACATTTCCTTACAAAAGGAGCAATGCCATTCTTTCTGATAGAAGCATAAAATTCCATTGTGTTTATATACTACACTTTCTTGGCCGATTCATCTATTGAGGGGCATCTGGGTTGGTTCCATATCTTAGCTATGGTAAATAATACTGCAATGAACATAGTTGTACTGGTATCTTTAATGTGGTCAGCTTGTGATCATTTAGATAAATGCCTAGAAGTGGGATTGCTGGATCATAGGAGAGTTCTATGTTTATTTAGTCTTTTGGGAAATCTCCGTACTGCCTTACAGAGTGGTTGAACCAGTTTACATTCCCACCAACAGTGTAGTAGTGTTCCCTCTTGGCCACATCCCCATCAGCATCTGTTATTATTTGTTTTTGTGATAATATCCATTCTAACTAGGGTGAGGTGGAATCTCAATGTGGTTTTTATTTGCATTTCTTTTATGACCAGCGATGTTGAGCATTTCTTCATGTATCTATTGGCCATTCTTATTTCCTCTCCAGAGAAGTCTCTTTTTAATTCTTTAGCTCACATTAATGGAGTGGTTGTTTCTTTGGGGCATTGTTATGGGGCGGTGGTTAATTTTTTGAGCTCTAGGTATGATTTTGATATGAGACCCTTGTCTGTTGTATAGCTAATGAAGATCTTCTCCCAATCTGTGGGCTTTCTATTTATCTTGCTAGCTATGTCCTTTGCCATAAGAAGCTCTGCTGTTTAATGCGATCCCATTTATCCAGCCTTTCTTGATTTGTTGTGTTTCTGGATCTTGATTTAGGAAGTTTTGACCTAGCATATCCCCTATCCCTTCCTGAAATATTTTCAGGGTCTTTGCTTTTACCTTAAGGTCTTTGATCCATTTGGAGTTGATTCTGGTGCAGGGTGATATATAAGGATCTAACTGTCTATCTCTCATGTTTTTATCTCTACTCATCCCATTTCTGCTAATGGGATTCCATTGTAGTAAAGTAAGTTGAGTTTTCTGGGAAAGCAAGCTCCTTTTAAGCTTGAGTTTTGATTGGAGTACTCTCAGAAGCTGCAGCAACTGGATATAAAGGAAGGAAGCAGGATATAGTAAAAGGAAGAAATTGTGCTGAAATGTGTGTGTGTGTGTGTGTGTGTGTGTGTGTGTGTGTGTGTTCTGGAGCTTGAACTCAGGGATTAGATGCTGTTCCTGAGCTTTTTGCTTAAGGCTAGCAACTACCACTCCAGCCACAACTCCACTTATGATTTTTTGGTGGTTAATTGGTGATAAGAGTTTCATGGACATTCTTGCCTGGCTGGCTTTCAATCACAATCCTCAGATCTCAACCTCCCGAGTAGTTAGGATGACAAGCTTCAGCTACTAGGTACCCAGCAAGGGATGCAGTATTTTAACAATGGTCTCAGCTAAGCTTCTAAGGAGCTCAGGAGTTAGGTTAGATCACCTGGTTACCCTGAACTGAGGCAGAAAAGCTGAGTCTTTTTACGCTTCAGTGCAGCCAATGGATGTGGGCTGGCTGCATCAAGAGCTGTAATAATCAGGAGTGATGTGGCTTCCTTTGTGCAGTGGATGGACTTACCTGCGAACCCTCAGAAACAGAGGAGGCATCAAGGTGCCATTTCTGTCTGGTGTTACATCTAGTGGCCTATCACAACACCAATTATTGGCAAAAAAAAATCAGACTGAATCACCAATGACTGTATATTCTTATTTAACTAGCTCTGTGTCTTCAAATTTTTTAAAATTCTGGCTTGAGTTTTAAAGGGCCAGAATTACTATACACTGGTTGGTCTGGCTTAGATCATAAACTTAATCCAGAAATGAGGAGTTATGATGGATTAACCTTGAATCTTCTTTCTCATTTTGACAAGGTGGCTGAAACTGATTAACAGAAGAATGGTCCACCTCACCCATCCTAAGAGTGAGAGAAGTCTTTGTAAACAGCATGCGATGGCAAAAAGAAAGCCAGTTCAAGTCCACAGTAAAGAATTCTCTTTTGATAATTAAAAATACCTTCTTTGGGGAGGAAGTTCCATAATCGAAAGCCTTCCAGTAAAGGCCCTTTGTCGCTCTCTTTCCAGTACTCTGTAGAGAGGTTTTCCATTGTGAAGAGCTTTAAAGTGAAGCGTTGTATAGCTCTGTTATTAGAGATACTGATTCAGTAGGTCATATGTGGGGCCAAGGACTTGGTATGTGTTCAAAACTCTCCATTTGATGTTCATATGCTACCATGGTTGGAAATATCACCATTGAAGCAGATCCTTTATCTTAGTTGCTTAGATTGGATTGTTTGTGTTTGGAACTCCTGGGGTCAGGGTGGGAAGAAAGATAAAGGAATTGTACTAGCTTGTCCACTTTCTTCTCTCATTATTCCAAAGGGGGATTCTGGCTCATTTTGTGAAATGTAATTAAAGATCCACTTGATTAGTTTTCTATAAGATTTTCCTATCATAAAAACTCCTGGATGTAATAGATTGCCCAGGTAAAATGAAGTGGTAAGTTTACTCACTATTATTATTATTTTTGTTTTTCTTTTTTGGGTAAATTGTGAGGCTTAAACTCTGGGGCCTGGGCACTGCCCCTGAGCTCTTCAGTTCAAGGAAAGTATTCTACCACTTGAATCACAGCATCACTTCCGGTTTTCTGGTGGTTAATTGGAGATAAGAGTCTCAAGGACTTTCCTGCCCAGGCTAGCTTTGAATCACAATTCTCAGATCTCAGTTCTGAGTAGCTAGGATTACAGGCATGAGCCATTTATTTATAAATGCATCTTCAAGCCAGCATGAAGGAGCAACTGGTTGTAGACACATGAGAAAAGATGAAAAGTTGAGTCACATTTGGAATCTGTAGTCAGGACCAATCTCTCTTAAATCAGCAAAAATCATCATTAGTGAGCAACCAAAGATATTCTTTTCTCTTTCTTTCTTTCTTTCTTTCTTTCTTTCTTTCTTTCTTTCTTTCTTTCTTTCTTTCTTCCTTCCTTCCTTCCTTCCTTTCTTTTCTTTTCTTTTCTTTTCTTTTCTTTCCTTCTTTCTTTCTTTTCTTTTCTTTCTTTCTTTCTTTCTTTTTCTTTCTTTCTTTCTTTCTTTCTTCCTTCCTTCCTTCCTTCCTTCCTTCCTTCCTTCCTTCCTTCCTTCCTTCCTTCCTTTCTTTCTTTCTTTCTTTGAAATTTTAATACTTAACAAATGGCTCATACCTGTAATCCTAGCTACTCAGGAGGCTCAGATCTGAGGATCCCTGTTCTAAGCCAGCCTGGGCAGGAAAGTCCATGAAGCTCTTATCTCCAATATGGCTATAAAAAGCTATAAGTAGATCTGTGGCTCAAGTAGTAGGGCGCCAGCCTTGAGTGAGAAAGCTAAGAGGCAGCTCTCAGGCTCAGAGTTCAAACTTTAGTTTTGGCACACACACACACACACACACACACACACACACAGAGAGACACACAGAGTAATATCACCATCAAAGAAAAAAAACATATTTTTAACAATATTAACTCTTTTCTAAGACCTGTTCCTATAATCAACATGCAGAGATTTTATTCAGTTCTGATCCTTTGGTTTATTTTCTCCAGCTCAGCATTATTTTGTGGAGCATTTTTACCTCCTCTGTAGATTTGTCTTTTATGTCTGAACCATATCCCATTGTTTAATGTGTCATGGTTGACTTGACTCTAATTTGGGACATTTGGGTGATTTCCATTTTGTTGTCACTGCCACCTACCTGTCCTCATCTGTACCAACCTAAAATTTCCAACTTCCAGAAGAAGGAAGTTCCTTTCCCGGATTACAAGCTTTCTTTCAGCTTTCTTCTCACATGTGACCCAGTGACCTGCTGTCTGGCTCAGCCACCTCCCTGCTTTTCATTACAGCTGGAGAACATCTGGTCATATGAGTATGTAAGGTTTCTGGTTTTACCACAAAGAGTGCTCAAGAAATGTAATGTGGATGTGGAAGTGTGGCTTTCAAGTGGTAGAGTTACAGTTTCAAGTAAAAGAGCCAAGAAAGAGTGCAAAGCCCGGAGTTCAGATAATGTGATGTTAGGAAAATGAATCCTTAGATATGTATTTTAATGTTTTTTTCCTTTCATGCATTTGTTTCTAACGCATTTATAAGATTATCTCTTTGTAGCTTTGTATGTCCCTCCCCCACAGTATAACCCCTGGTTTCACTATATTTGATGTCAGTATAACTTGTAGAGACGATGGGGAAAAACAAGTTGTTTAAGGATACAGGTGGACCTGTTGCAACAATGAGAAGTACAAGTTGTCATGTCGAAAACGAGCTTTACAATGTTGGTGCAGGGGAGGGAGGGGAGAGGAGGGAAAGCAGGGAGGATTGGGTGGGGGGGGGAGGCTGGGAAGAGATGTGAAGGGTAAACAAAGGAGGAGGCTGCAATGCTTGATAAGAAATGTACGCATTAACCTGCCCATGTAATTGTAACCCCTCTGTACAGTGTGTTCACAAAAAATAAAAAAAAGAACTAGTACAGGCAAAAAAAAACAAAGAAACAAAAACAAAAGAAATGAACAGCATTGTAGCAGTGGCTGTGAATAGGATTGTGCTTATTGCTGAACATATATGGTTATAGTCTATACTTGCCATTATCCAATAGGCTGCTCAATGAAGTTTGTCTGGGTTCAGGATGCTCCCATTATGTATTTGACTAGTGAATGATTTTGATAGTCATTTTTTTTGGTCAAGTGTTCTCTTGAATGTTAAATTTGACTCACTTCTAGCTTTGTATAAATATGAAAAATATTACACTGTGAATTCCTAAAAGACAGAACACATATCTTTTTTTCTTTTTTTTCCACTCTTGTATTTCCAATTGTAGTATGGTTTCTGTCACAGGATGATAGAGAATTTTATTTAAGGTCTATTTCAAGGCTTCAACTTTCATAATTTTTTTAAAGAATTCTCATGTGGAAGAATTATATCTACTTAGATTCTGTTTAGAATAATCCCATACTATCGTGAATTACGTGGCATGCATTTTTCCTATTTTGAAACAGAGTTTAATATTAATTAAAACATAGTATATATGCAGGAGAAGATTCCAATGACGTAAATCCTTGAAAAGCTAACTTATAGTTTAACAAAATGAATACCAGGAAGCCAGCCCATGTGTAGCAGGGAAGGTAGAGGCCAAAGGGAGGAGGGAAGACAAATGGAGAGAGGAATAGTGGGCAAATACAGTCATAATACTCAACATATATATAATATATATATATCATATATATATATATTTGAAAATGGAATGAGGTAAATTGAAGGGATGGGTGAGGTTGGGAGAGATGGAGAATAGTGGAAGGGGTGACAATGATTAAGATGCATTTTACTCACAAACTGGCATGTTGAATTGAAACTCCTTTGTATAACTACTTAGAAACAACAAAGGGAAATAAAACAAGTATAATGTGTGTATGTTGTGAAAAATCAAAATAAAAAATTATATCTATAATAATTATTTTTGTAGTAATATAATAAATGATATTTCCCCATTTTTTTCCTTGGGTACTTCCCTATTCCCTCCACCTTTCTTTACTTTTCTCATTTGGCAGTACCAGGGTTTGAATCAGAGATTCATATTTTCTAGGCAGAATACTTTACCTTTTGTGACTTGAGCTCTGCCCCAACCCTCTATTTCTTTTTGATTCAGTTTTGTAAATGCTCACCCATATCCCTCAAGCAAGAACACTTCAAACAATAACTTTAAAGACATTTTTCAGAAATATATATTAACTTGTATATATACAAGTTAATAAACAGTTGTAGCATAGAATGAAAAAATTTCCATCCCATTTCTCCCCATATTAGCTTCTCTTTCTTCCTTCCTTCCTTCCTCCCTTCTTTCTTTCTTTCTTTCTTTCTCCTTCCTTCCTTCCTTCCTTCTTCCCTCCCTCCCTCCCTCCCTCCCTCCCTCCTTTCTTTCTTTCCTTCTGTTTTTCTTTCCTTCTTTCTTTCTTTCTTTTTTGGTTGGTCATGGGGCTTGAACTCTGGGCCTGGGCACTGTCCCTGAGTTTTTCAGCTCAAGGCTAATGCTCTACCACTCTGAGCCATAGTGCCACCTCTGGTTTTCTGGTGATTAACTAGAGATAAGAGTCTCAAGGACTTTCCTGCCCAGGCTGGCTTTGACCCTCAATCCTCAGATCTCAGCCTCCTGAGTAGTTAGGATTACAGGCATGAGTCACCAGTGCCCAGAAGCTTAATTTCTTAGAGATGATCACTTCCAACTCTTAGCTGATTCATTATCTACTTCAGTATTTCAGAATAAACTAGTTATACTACCATTATTTGTGTAAGTGATCTACCTGTAAGTTTGCTGCTCTGTCCAAAATATCTGTTCAAAATCATCCCTGGCTAGAGAATTCTGCATTTCCCCCTCCTTCCAAGATTTTGTTGGCACCATATGACTAAGACAGTGGCCTCTCTTTTCTTCCTTTATTCCTATTTATTTAGTAGGTTCAAGGAAGGAAAAGACATAAATCATATTAATAGTCTGCCATGCTTAACTGATAGTCTGTTAATCACTCATTTGAAAAGGCAAAAAATGAGTGAATGAATGAGTCATGACAGGCAAAATATTCTCAGTGTCCAAAATTAAAAAGGTACAAAGTGTTTTAGAGTGAAACACTCTATTCTACTTGGGCTCTGGCCAATTGGTTCTCTACCACCAATGTCAACAGTTTTCTTTTTTGGCAGTTTCCAGTGATAGACTATGCAAATTTATGTGCATATTATTTTGATCTTTTTACACAGAGCTCTGCACACTGTCTTTTCTTCACTTAGCCACATTTTCTACAGAAGACTTCTTATCCTTAGATTGTCTTTCTTTTCAAATTTATATTTCTTGTGATACTGAAGATCAGACTTAAGACCTTGGACATGCTAGGCCAAGTGCTCTATCATTGAGTTGTATCACCATCCCTTAGTTTTGGAGAAAGTGCTTTAGTATATAGGTCAGAATGTCCTTGAACCTGTGATCCTCCTGCTTTTACCTATCAAGTGCTTAACATCATGCAAATATGCTTTTTTTCAGTTTTTTGTGACTGCACATTATGCCACAGTTTATTTATATGTTTAAAAATATTTTGCTGCCATGATCAGTGGTAGTAATCATGTCTCCCTAATTGATCTTTAGGATAAATTTACAAAAGTGCAATTACTCAGTAGAGTTCATGTGTGAACTTTCATTTTATTAGATATTGAGAAATTTTCCTCCAAAGAAATAATTCAACTTAAAATGCATCATCTCTTGGAATTTTTTTAAAATTTTATTGTCAAGGTGATGCATAGTTACATAGGTAAGGTAGTGAGTACATTTCTTGTCGAACATTGTTACCCCTTCCCTCATTTTCTCCCACTTTCCCTTCCCTAATACCCCGCTAAGTTGTAAAGTTCCTTTCCAACATATTGTCTTCTGAATATTGCTGTTGCATTGATTCACACTTTGTTCTTCGTCTCATCATTTTGTTGTTTCTCTTCCCTTCCCTAATTCAGATAAACATATATAAAATACATAAGGTATCAAAATCAAATACAGTGACAAAAGGGGATAAACCATAGGAAAAAAAACAAGAATGAAAGAAAAAAAGAAATAACTTCACATAGTACTTAAAAACAACAGCAAAGATAAACTTCTTGTTTTCATATCTTGGAGTTCGTTTTGCTTAGCATCATCTTATTTGGTCATATGTACATAGCAATTGAACTATTGTGATCCTCTTCTAAGACATCCTAGACATATACTAATTATTACAAATGAGGGAAACCATGGAGTCTATTTTTCTTACTTCACTTAATATGATTTTTTACAAGTCTTTCCATTTCCTTATGAATGGGGTGATGATATTCTTTCTGATGGAAGCATAGAATTCTATTGTGTGTGTGTGTGTGTGTGTGTATGTATATATATATATATATATATATATATATCACATTTTCTTGATTCATTCATCTATTGAGGGGCATCTGGGTTGGTTCCATATCTTAGCTATGGTAAATAATGCTGCAATGAGCGTGGGTGTGCTGGTAACTTTAGTGTGGCCTTGTTTGTGGTCATTTGGGTAAATGCCCAGGAGTTTTTCTATGTAGACAGCATAAATTTTATATAGTCAAATGTATCAAACATCATGCTACAAATTATTACCAGGTCTTGAAACTCACTGTAACTCCGCACTCAGTTGTAGACCCTACTCCTTCCTATTTTTCACCATAGAAATGGGAATTTCTGTGCCAGGCCAGGGCCTGTATTTGAGCAAGGTACTTGTTTTCCAGCTTAAAGAGCTACAGATAGAGAGGAATTCTGCTCCCAATGAAACCTGGAATCACCTCCATGTCTGATATAGAAGATGGAATTTTAGATTCTAAGTTGTTGATATTTAGGTGAAATTTGAGACTCACAGTTGAGTCTGGATTCAGTTAAGATTTTATTTTGTTTTGTTTCATTTTTTGCTGATTCTGGGGCTTGAACTCAGGGCCCAGTTTCTGTCACTGAATATTTTTGCTCTCTTTCACTTGAGCCACAGCTCCACTTCCAGCGTCTTTTGGTAGTTAATTGGTGCTAAGAGTCTTGTGAGCTTTTCTGCCACTGCTGGCTTTGAACCATGATCCACAGATCTCAGCACACCCCGAGAATAGCTAAGATTACAGGTATGAACTACTGCTCCATAAATTTTATTTTTGTATTATTTCTAAGTAGTTTTACACAGGGGTTTAATTTAACATATCATTTATGAGTACAATGCATTTTCAGTCAAAACTTAGAAGATGTCACCATGGGGTTAAAGTATTTTGCACGTAGCATAGATGTGAATTTTGAGGATCTAAAGAACAGACTTCAGACCTGAGGTTGAAAAGCGTTTCCTCCAAATTCACTAAGAAGTTCAGAATGTGTCCTTATTTGTATAAAGGGCCTTTGCAGATGTAATTAAGTTAAGCTGGAAGGTAAGAATTTACTGGACTGTGGTAAACCC
Organism: Dipodomys ordii; assembly: GCF_000151885.1. Taxonomy (NCBI): domain Eukaryota; kingdom Metazoa; phylum Chordata; class Mammalia; order Rodentia; family Heteromyidae; genus Dipodomys; species Dipodomys ordii. The sequence goes on from NW_012267301.1 coordinate 4,190,960, forward strand.
AAAATCCAGTGAAAGGTTCCCTATTGAAAAACAAAAACATGGTTTTTGAGCTTTTCAGCTCATCTGATAAGATGACCATATAAGATGATACTAAGTGAAATGAACCCCAAGATATGGACACAAGAGGTCTGTCTTTATTGTTATTGTTTTAAATGTTCTTTGCAATTTTATTTTTTGTTGTTGGTTCCTTTGTATGTTCTTTCTCCTATGGCATATCCCCTGTTGTCACTGTACTTGATTTTGATACCCTGCATCTTGTATGTACATATGTCTAATCTGGGGAGGGGAAGGGGATTAACAAAATACTGAAACAAGGACACAGGATGACCCATTGCAACAAGGATACCCACAGGACAGTATATTGGAAATAATCTTTACAACTTTGGGGAGGGGAGGATGGGATAGGGAGAGAAAGAGTATGAGAGGTGGGGGAGGGAAGGGATAGTGGGACACCAACAAGGAAAGAAAGGGGTAATAATGATCAACAAGTAATGTACTCATTGCCTTACTCATGTAACTGTAACCCCTCTGTACAGCATCTTAACAATAAAATTTTTAAAGAGGAAAAACAAAGGGAGCTCTATGTGGAGTCTTTTGAGGAACCTCCATACTGCTTTCCAAAGTGGTTGAACAAGTTTACATTCCTGCCAACTATGCAGTAGAGTTCCCTTCTGGCCACATCCCCTCCAGCTTCTATTGTTATTAGAGTTCTTGATTATAGCCATTCTAACTGGAGTGAGGTGGAATCTCAATGTTGTTTTGACTTGCATTTCTTTTATGGCTAGAGAGGTTGAGCATAATCTCTGAGACACTGGATCTAAGAAACACTATCAGAATGGGTTCTCAGAAGACCCCTTTTGTTGTGTAAGAATCATATTACAAATTTTGTTTTTATTTTTCAACTATTTATATTGACACTAAATTCACCATATATCCACGTATCCCCATGCAATATAATGTATGTATATTTTAATTTCTAATATGAAAAAGGAAAATTCACACCAAATGATGTTATATGTAATTTGAAGTGAAAATGAAAGTCAAATGTAATATTTTGGATAAGAATAAATCAATTGTTTCTATATGTGAATACAGTAAGGCACTTTCATAATTTAACAAAACCCATAAAAGTTGCAAATTCATATATAAAAAGAAAAACAAAAAGAAAAAAAAGGAGACACAGAGACATAGAGATGACATAAAGAAGACGTCAGAGATTGGTCTGACATGCCTGCAAGTGGAGGAACCACAAAGATCACAGGCAAGCACAGAAGGCAGATGACAGGCAAGGAGTGGTTTCTGTGCTGACAGCCTCCAAGAGAAATGACAGGGCTGGCATGTTGCTTCTGGACTCCAGCCTCCTTGTACTGTGAGAGAATAAATTTCTTTATTTTAAGCCACTTCATTTGTCATGCATTGATTGTTATGACAGCCCTGGAAAACTTATAAACACGAATCTTCAGGATAGAAGGCGATTGCTGGCACAGTATATGGGGATATTAAGAAGTGATGGCTGAAACCATAGATATTAACAGGGTCACCACTCAGCAAATATTTACAACCTAAATCTTTGAACTACTCTTTGGTGTGTATCTTGTAAAAGCTGTGATAAATCAGACATATTTATTACAATGTGCTCCTAGTCTAGATTTCCTAGACTGCGAAGGGCAAATTAAGGAGCCTAGGAATTACTGTCTTTATGAGAAGACTGGGGAAGGAAAAAGAAGAGTGGTTGAGATAGAGGAAAAAAAAAACTATGAACAGGTCTCATGGCTCAGGCCTAAGGGAGATGATACCCGAAGAAGGGTTGGTACATAATGAAACTGCAGAGTGATTCACAAAGATCAGGACACTGGAAGTTGTGCTTTCTGGAGTAGACAATTGAGATAGAAGATGATTTGCAAGAATATGAAGAGCAACACAAATCACATAATACTGGTTTGGGGAAAGAAGGTTGTTGGTTCTAGAGATTGAACTTCAGACCTCATACTTGCTAGGCAAGTGCTCTGGCACTTGGGCCATGCCTCCATTCCTTTTTGCTATTTGTTTGTCTTTCAGAGAGAGTCTCCTGATAACTTTGACACTGATGGAGATGCTCCTATCTCTGCCTCTGGAGAAATTGGGACCACAAGCATGTGCTATCACACTGTGTGAAAGTGTGATTTGGCAGAACCTCAGAACCGATATGTTCTTCACAGGTCACTATTTCTTGATTCCAAACTCCTTGTATTGAACCAGGGGAAGAGATACAAAGGAACAACAAAGGAACAGCAAAGGAACACTCTCTGTTCTATTGTAGCTTATAATGTTTTTAAAACACCAATATTAGCCAACAAAATTATAGTAATGGTAATCATAATTCACTTACAATAAGTAAGTAGAAAGGCATAAGTATAGCCTTTGAAAGATCAATCTAATATAGTTTCCAGGGGAAAGTGAAGGCAGCACCTTAGAATAAGAACAACTAATTCATCTTAAGGTTAATATGTATCAGCTGGCATTGGACGAAGCCCCCCAAAATGGAAAAAATTGGGGCTGGGAAGGTGGCTCAGTGGTAGACTGCTTGCCTTGTATGCATGAGGCCCTGGGTTCGATTCCTCAGCACCACATAAGCACAAAAAGCCAGAAATGGTGCTATGATAGCTCAAGTGGTAGAGTGCTAGCCTTGAGCTGAAGAGCTGAGGGACAGCGCCCAGGCCCAGAGTTCAGGATCCATGACCAACAACAACAACCAAAAAAAAAAAAAAGGAAAAATTGAGGCTCACAGAAGTTGAGTGGCTTGCAGAGAGCTGTCAGAAAAGCCAGGATTCTCTTCCAAATCTGAATTCTAGTTCAGTGTTCTTTTCTAAACCATGCTGTCATAACATATACACACATGCACACACACACACACACACACACACACACACACACACACACACAGAAACATGCATATAGTATCTGTAAGTATGTTTATAGATATATATGATTTATTGTTGCCAATATGAAAAATTAAAGCTTAGTGCATTTACATTTTGAGTTGCACTCACATACTGGCATCATTTCAATTCTCTACCTTTTGAGGCAGGATCTTAGATCGATGATCCTCTGGGTCTCTTCTGGGATTGCAGATGGGAGCTATGGTGCTGGGTTGTGATGGTCATTTTGTCAAATCTTTAGAAAACACTTCACAGACTTTCATTGTTCCTTTTGTTGGGAGGCTCTGTGTCACGGACTTCCCAGGAGGGCCTGAGTAGGTTTTCATATTATGGAAGTTGTATTTAATTCCCCAACTCTCAACCCTGGGGACTTTGGGGCTCAACTGCCAAGAAGTCAGCTGGGACTGTCTTCTGCCTGTCACAGAGAGGATTCCTTTTGCTTAGCAAAGAACTCCACACTTGCTGGGACTTGGCTACCTCTCCCTGAGCTGGGGCCAGATGGAAAACAGTGCTCATGTGTACAGGCAGGCCTCTTCTTACCCCCAATGTTCCCCAAGACTGTGCTAAAGTAAAGAGTGGGTCATCAAAGAACAGGGTTAATTTCTCCAGTCATGTTGTTGGTAGTTCTTTGTCAGTAGCCATTGATTCTATATCAAACCAGCCTAAGGAAGACCAACAGGAGATCTGAAGGTGAAGTTCCCAACCACCACGAACACTCAAGGTTAGGACATCATGCTTACTAGAACAGAGAACACAGCCACATTATAGCCATTGGTTGTTGCCAAGCACATCATATGCTGTAAATAACATGAACAGAACAGACTGTCAAATAACATAGACATAACATGCTATAAATAACATATACAGGACATGAAGCAACAACATTGTTAGGCCTAGACTCAATGACTGGAATTTTGCTTAGTATGGAGAAGGAAAAAGCAAGTGACTTTTGGGACTCGGTGAACCCACTCAAGGGTGAATTTTGACTTTCTCCCTTCTAATCAGATCACTTGAGAAATAAATATCTTCTAAGATCAATTTTTCTCCTCTGTAGAGTGAGACTTATAGAGAAGAAGAGAATGCTATGAGGATTAAAGAAAATGGAGACTAGAAAACATAGACACCCTCATTAGTTCCTAAAGTTTAGTTCATTTCTCTGTGTCTTTTCCTTTAACTTCCTAAATATAGAAAGGGCAGATGAAGGTTTGAATGACTGAGGTCTCTGGGAAAACTACATTGGTACTTCTGAATGTTGGGAAGGAATATTTTTGAAAATATTAAACTATTTGATTTTATTCTAAGTAATCGAATAGTTTTATAGACGATCGTTGAATAATACATAGGTGGAATATCATTGAACTTCAGAAGCAATTACAGAGTGGGGAAAAAATCTTAGTTTGGTTATGGATATAAAAAGCCAAGCCAGGACAGCCACTGCAATTTTATAGTAATCTATGGATTAAGAAAGATCAGGTCATGAAAGAAGAGAAATGCCCACAAGACTAGGAGCTGGACCATCAAAGCTTGGCGTGAAAGGGGGGAGGGATGGACATGGGAAGACATCACGCGTGGTTCTGCAGTACCAGAGAGCAGGCTGAGTCCCAGGAAGTGTGTGTGGACATTGTCAGCTTCATTCTGGACACCACACAGGACACAGAGGCCAGGTGTCACGGCATGGCCTGTACATGTAGACACGCAGGACAGTAGAAGAGAAGTCACGTCGAGAAGGTAATAGGGTGCTTTAGGGTGGGAGCAGGGGATCTTCATGAGAGTTCCCCAGGCCCACAGTGGAGCTGGGAAAGAGTGGAGAGGTTTGCTAGGCCGGAGGCACTGTGGTGAATCAGACGGTCATCAACTGCAGATACGTTGTGACCACAGTTCACATTTGATGGACATCAACAATGATGTCAGTTTCATGCCCTCAATGCAGGTAGAGGTGCAGGAGTCACACCTCGCGGATAGCAGGGAGGTAGCCAGCATCTGTGACCAATGCCAGTGAAGTTTGGAGGCCAGACCATGGACTTGACACTTCTTATTCCCCAATACCGAAATACCATTTGTTCTTGTTTCCTGCAGCCCCATTTCAGGGAAGGACTGCAGTGGAGAACTGAAGGAGGGCAGAAAAGTCTGGAGGTGCAGTTTGAACCGGACAGTGCTTCCGTTGATGTTTTCAAAGTGAGAACCTAAGTTATGAAACAAAATTAACTAAATTTCTGCAATCACTTTTGGGAACAAGGGGGTGGAAAACTCAAAGAAAAATGGAGTGCTATTTAAAAAATAAAGAAATATTCATCTATGCCTATCTTATTGGTTGAGTACAATTTTCTTGTTTTAATCATTTTTATTGTATTGTAAAGGTGATGTACAGAGGGGTTACAGTTATATAAGTAAGGTAGTGAGCATATTTCTTGTCAAACAGTGTTACCCCTTCCTTGTTATCTCTCACTTCCCCCTCCCCCCTCCCCCTCCTCCACAAGTCATAAAGTTCATTGCCAACATAATGTCTTATAAGTATCATTGTTGCATGGTTTGTCCTTTGTCTCACCACTTTGTTATTCTCCTTTCCTTCCCCAAATCAGATGAACAAATATATAAGCCCCAGGGTACCAAAATCAAAAACAGTGGCAATAGAGGACAAACCAAAGGAAATAAAATGAAAGGAAAAAGAAATAACTTCACATAGTACATTAAAAAAACACTCCTGTTTCCATATCTTGGAGTCCATTTTGATTATCATCATTTTATATGGTCATATATACAAAGCTATTGAGCTATTGTGATCCTCTTGTAGGACTATCCTAGACATATACTAATTAGTACAAATAAGGAAACCATGGAGCCTATGTTTCTTTGAGTTTGGCTTACTTCACTTAATATGATTAAATCCTCAAAGAAGCAACCACCCATTAATAAAGAGGCTGGGCGAGGGTGGCTCACACCTATAATCCTAGCTTAGGAGGCTAAGATCTGAGGATTGCAGTTCAAAGCCAGCCCAGGCAGGAAAGTCCATGAGATTCTTATCTCCAATTAACCACCAGAAAACTAGAAGTGGTGCTGTGGCTTAAGTGGTAGAGCACTTGCCTTGAGCTGAAGAGCTGAGGAAGTGCGCCCAGACCCAGAATTCAAGTCCCATGACCAATAACAACAACAACAAAAAGAATTAAAAAGAGACGTCTCTGGGGAGGAAATAAGAATAACCAACAGACACATAAAGAAATGCTCAACATCTCTGGCCATAAAAGACATGCAAATCAAAACCACACCAAGCCAGGCACCAGTGGCTCATGCTTGTAATCCTAGCTACTCAGAAGGCTGAGACCTGAGGATCAAGGTTCAAAGTCAGCCCAGGCAGGAAAGTCGTAAGACTCTTTTTTTTTTGGTGTGGGGGGGCTCCAGTCATGGGGCCTGAACTCTGGGCCTGGGCTCTGTCCCTCAGCTCTTCAGCTCAAGGCTAGCGCTCTACCACTTGAGCCACAGGGCCACTTCCAGCTTTTTTTTCTTTTTGCTTATATGGTGCTGAGGAATCGAACCCGGGGCCTCATGCATGCAAGGCAAGTGCTCTGCCACTGAGTCACCTTCCCAGCCCCAAGTCTCTTATCTCCAATAAACCACTAGAAAACCAGAAGTGGCTCTGTGGCTCAAGTGGTAGAGTGCTCGCCTTGAGCTGAAGAGCTGAGGGATAGAGCCCAAGCCCAGAGTTCAAGCCCTACAACCCACAAAAACAAACAAACAAAAAGCATACTGAGTGAGATTCTACCTCACCCCAGTTAGAATGGCTATAACGAGGAACTCTGATAACAGATTCTGGAGGGGATGTGGACAGAAGGGAACCTTACTTCATTGTTGGTGGGAGTGTAAACTTGTTTAACCACTATGGAAAGCAGTGTTGAGGTTTCTCAAAACACTCAACATAGAGCTCCCCTATGACTCAGCAATCCCACTCGTGGGCATTTACACAAATGATCACAAACAAAGCCATACTAAGGTTACCAGCACAACTATGTTTATTGCAGCATTATTCTCCATAGCTAAGATATGGAACCAACCCAGATGCCCCTCAATAGATTAATGGACCAAGAAAATGTGGTATATATAAACAATAGAATTCTATGCCTCCATCAGAAAGAATGACACTGCCCCATTTGTTAGGAAATGGAAAGACTTGGAAAAAATCCTGTAAAGTAGGTACAATTTTCATACCTTATTTAAACACTGACCTTCATCTCCCCCAAGATGATCAATGGGAGATCTTTTAAATCTTTCCTTAGTGTGACATGTAGTCCCATGTATTCTACACTTTTGCTATTTGTCTGTCCGACTAACAGGAGGCCACGGCTCGAGGCTTTTGACTTCTCCCAGCTTAGACAGGACCTAGCACATGGCAGATACTCAGTAAGTATTTGTAGGATTATTTAGTACTCCTGGCTTTATTCCTGACACAAAAGAAGTGTCTTTAAAAAAACTGAAAAACATATTTTTCACAAATTAACAGTACGCAAACACATCTTTGAACAAACACATCAATGAGAAAACGCAGCATTAAAATTAAGCTAGAGATCCATGTTAAGAAGTTTGAATAGAACAAAGCAAAATGACCATCTTATTTATACAATTTACTGATTCCTAGAAATCACAGTGCTATTTAGAGTTCCTAGAATCATACTGCTCTTAATAGTACACGATTACATATTTCTATGTTAAATTTAGCACAAAAACATTCAAGCTGTATTGAATCAGATGGCAAATTCTATTCTTGTTTCGTCCAGAATTTGAGGAGTGAACAGTGTAAAATAGTTTATTCTTATAGCTCAGGAAGTTTGTTTATCAAATATGAGCATTTTCCAAAATACAGTAGGCATACTATAGATAAATATCAATCATTTGAGAGCTCTGCAGATAAAAATTTAATTAGTGTATTTCAGTGGGTACTGGGGCAAGTTCCATGACATTACAAATCCCATTGATTTGGGCTAGGCAAAAGTAGATCTATGTGAGCCAGAGGGGAGTCAAGTTGAAGAACAATGTGAAGTAAATAATGGTGGAGAGCAGCTAGAACTAAAATATGTAATAGTAGTCTTGGGATAACCAAGGCTTAGGGTATCCACTAACATGGTTTTTAACGGAAAAATAAACAATCATTTCCTAGTTTATCTGGCGTGGCACAACATCAGCTTCAAGGAGACAAATTATATATATATATGTGTGTGTGTGTGTATATATATATATATATATATATATATATATATGTGTGTGTGTGTGTGTGTGTGTATTTCAATTCCCTGGAGTAGGCCTTGCATCAGTGCATCCTGCTTCATCCATTGCTGACTTTTCCATGCTTTATTTGGTAGGGTGCTACATCTGATCACATTTAGCAGAAAACAGGAAGAGGATTTTTGTTAAACACAACAAAATAAGAAAAAATTTCGCTTAACATCACCTTATCTGACCTTTTCTGCTTGTCTCAGACATATACTAGTTATTGCAAATAAGGGAAACCATGTTTCTTTGGGCCTGGCTTACTTCACTTAATATCATTTTTTCCAAGTCTTTCCATTTCCTAACAAATGGGGCAATGTCATTCTTTCTGATGGAGGCATAGAATTCCATTGTGTATGTATGTCTGTATATATATATGTATATATATATACACACACACACACACACACACATATATATATATACATATATCACATTTTCTTGATCCATTCAGCTACTGAGGGGCATCTGGGTTGGTTCCATATCTTATCTATGGTAAATAATGCTGCAGTAAACATAGTTGTACTGGTAGCTTTAGTAATGAACCCCAAGATAAGGACACAAGTGGTTTTTTCTTTTTTCTTTTTTGTTTTTTGGGTCCAGTCGTGGGGCCTGAACTCTGGGCCTGGGCGCTGTCCCTCAGCTCTTCAGCTCAAGGCTAGCGCTCTACCACTTGAGCCACAGCGCCACTTCCGGCTTTTTTCTTTTTGCTCATGTGGTGCTGAGGAATTGAACTCAGGGCCTCTGGCATGCAAGGCAAGCACTCTACCACTGAGCCACCTTCCCAGCCCCGTGGTTTTTTCTTTCTTGCTATTGTTTATAACATATTTATAAAGTGCCATGTGATTTTTTTGTTGCTTTGTATGTCTCTCCCCCACGGTATAACTCCAGTTTTCACTGTATTTGATGCTGGTATAATTTGGGGAGCCGAAGGGAAAAAACAAATTGTTTAAATAGGGATACAGGTTGGCCCATTGCAACAATGAGATATACAAGACACTATGTTGAAAAATGAACTTTACAATTTAGGCAGGGGAGGAAAGGATTGTAGTTGTGGAGATGGGAGGGAAGGGATGGTAGGGTAAAAACAAAGGAGGAGGCAATGATGCTTGATAAGAAATGTACTCATTACCTTGCTCATGTGATTGTAACCCTTCTGTACAGTATTTTCACAATAAAGAACTTATTTTAAAAAAAGAAAAAATAAGCAAAACAATAAGCAAAAAAACAACAATGCTGAATGACATGAACTTCTAGTTCTTTTTATTTTTCTCCCTGTGGTTTAGGGAGTTTGAGGTTCAGGGTATTTGGTCCCTGTGGGGCTGAATCTTAAGATCTATCCTGCATGAGAGTGTATAGTCACTCACGTAGCTCTTTGCAGTGTCTCAGGAGACCGGGAGCTAACTTTCCACTCCACTGCCATCAAAGGAGAAGTGCGGAGCATTAGTTCACTGGAGCGGTTCTTGTAACCCTGCTTCTTTCATCTCTACCAGCAACTGTGGACTGATCAAGGAAATGAAGGCTTCTTCTCATGACTGAAATGTAGCTCCTCTTGCAGTGTAGCAAATGAGAGAATCTAATTCTTGTACTTTAAGGAGTAGAGCCTCATGTATTTCTCAGTCCACTGAAAGCAAAAATAGGTGCATGATAACCACAACAGGATAATATTTCTCTGACTCTGTGCTTCTTTTTGTGATTTGTCTCCAGGTTGATTTGAGAATTACCATGAAGTGTCTCACCTGTAATACAAAGACCAGATCTAAAGGTGATCAAGTGTGGTCTGCTACTTTTCTTCCTGGATTGATGTCTGCTTCTTACTATCTTTGCTGGTTCTGGGAGGCTTGAGTCAGGCCTGAGACTCTGCATAACCAAATGTACAAGTAAGAGGTGGAATGCTGAGTGCTGGTGGATTTCAATTATAATGCCAGCTACTTAATAGGTTGAGATTGGAAGATCATGGTTCAAAGCTAGCGCAGGCTGAAAAGTCCACGAGACTCTTATCTCCAATTAAACCACCAAAAATCCAGAATTGGAGCTGTGGTTCTAGTGATAGACTGCCAATCTTCAGCAAGAAAAGCTAAAGGACAGTATCCAGGCCCTGAGTTCAAGCCCCAGTACTGCACACACACACACACACACACAAACCATGGATTTTGAATGTCTGAAACAAATCTTACTTAGCCTTACCATTCATTCGTTAGCCTTCAGAAGGCCTCAGTTTCTACAGAGATAGAGTACGTGCATCACTGTTTAAGTGGTGTTCCATGTACAGAGCTTGGTACTTTGTCTTGATTAAAATGTAATCGTTTCTCTTATTAACACTATTATTCTGAGTCACTTTCTACATTCTTCTCTGGTCAGGTTCTCAGGCAACTTCTTGATGTTTTAAGTAAATAAATTTCTGATGGATGCCCTATAATTCTTTTAAATATTGAATAAAATGTAATTTCACCTCTAGCTGGGACTCAACATAAGGCTGACTCAAATTCCAATGATGTGGAGGTTGCACTAAACATTTCAAAGTAAATTCCATCAAGTTTGTCATATAAATTGGCTAACTTATTTATGCAAGTATGCAAACAATTCATAGCCATGATATAATAGTTGTTAGTGTTAAAGTAGTTTTTAATAAAAATCACATCCCTTCCTCTCTTTTGGTCCTTAGCTCCCTATCTTTAGCAATTTCTTATATATTCTCTCAGAAATGTTTCACACACTTTTCCTAATTCAGACAAAATTGGAACAGGTATGAACTTGCCCTGTGATGTTGTCTTAATACATATCTTGGCCCTCAAACATGAAGGTTGATAGTAAACGGCATCTATTATGCCTCCAGGATTTACCTTCCTTCACAGAGTGTGGATTGAAGTTAGTCTGGGTGTGAGGCTCTTCATTCCTGACCATTTTTCCTACATGACACTGTTGGACATCACCAATCCTCAGATGATGGGTACTGAACTTGAGCTCAGCTATAAAGACCCTCTTTCTCCTCCTCCTCCTCTTCCTCTTCCTCTTCCTTCACCTCTTCCTTCTCCTCCTTTTCCTCCTTCTCCTTCTCCTTCTTTTCTTCCTCCTCCTCTTTCTGCTCCTCCTCCTTCTCTTTCTCCTCCTCTTCCTCTTTATCCTCCTCCTCCTCCTTCTTTTCTTCCTCCTCCTTTTCTTCCTCCTTCTCCTCCATTTCTTCTTCTTCTTCCTCCTCCTCTTTCTCCTTCTCCTTCTCCTCTTTCTCCTCCTTTTTTTCCTCCTCCTCCTCGTTCTCCTTCTCCTTCTCCTACTTCTCCTTCTCCTCCTCCTCCTTCTTTCTCTTGTTCCTCTTTTTCTTTCTCCGCCTCCCGGTCCTTCTCCTCCAACTTCTTCTTCTTCTCCACTTGCTCCTTCTCCTCCTCTACCTTCTCCTTCTTCTCTTCCTCCTCGTTCTTCCCTTTCTTCTTCTTCTTTTAATAAACAATGGATTATGGCTTTTATTCCACAGATATATGGCACCCAGTACTCCAACGTGTTTTCTGGAAAAACTCTGGAATGCCACACCACTACTTAATTGCTACTTCTCAAAATGGACCATTCCCTCTCTTTAATGTAACTTGAATTTTCATCTGGTCAGGGAACACGAAGAGAAATCTTTCTGATTCTTAAAAAGATCTAGATGAGATCTGTCATCTTCATATCCAGTAACATTTGATTTGGGTCATAATAATAAAAGATATTGGTATGAATTCCTTAACCTGCTTCCTTTGAGGGAAAAAATATACAAAGAGAAAGGACTATAAATGCAGAGGAAAAAAAATCCACAGTTCTTGCTGTCCAATAGCCTAGTGACTAGTGAAGAAGAGTGACAATTGGAAGAGTTAGAATAGTATGCTAATTATGGGTGTAAATATGCATATGATATGATGAAATACAATGAAGGGCTGATTAAGAAACTCAATGAAATACTACAATGCAATTTGATTAAGAGACTGGGGGCATTCTAGAGTGCTTCAGGTAAGAAGCGCAAAAATTTTAAAACAGTTCTTAAAAATCAGGCATTGCAACACTGCACAGAGTGTTCAGGTATTCGAGTGTGACAAAGAGACTGGAATTGGAACTCTTCAATTATCAGTTGTGGGCCAGTGATACACACATCCTCTTAAAGATAAGTTTCATTGTCTATATAAAGGAGATGAAAGTAATTCTTGTCTCATAGTGTTTTTGTGAGAAGAAATATATATATATACAGCTCTTGGTCTAGTAACTATGATTACTGTTAAATAATTATTTGCCTTCACTTTTACTATTACTATTTTTCACATACTCATCAGGTTACAGAGTACACAGAAAAATCTCTACAGGGTTTCCAAACATTTGGTCCTCCTTATGTCTTCAGAAATATTACTAAAGGCCTAATTCTGTCATCAGAGAAGATTCTGTAGTAGAGGTCACACATGCACTTGAATGCATGTGCAACTTAGGAGAAGGTGTGGAGGAGGCCTTGTGGGATCCTGGGTGAATGCCAGTCCATCAGGATATTTATCTGGAACCCACCCTGTAATTTGGAAATGAAATGGAAGCCAAGGTGGGGAAGGAAGGGGCTGCTTTGGGCTCTCAGTATCCCTGACCACTTCAAATCTCTTCCCAGCCTGAGAGTGTACCCTGGCAACAATGAGGCAGGCACCCGCCCCACCTCCTTGGACTATCTTCTCCATCTCTAGAGAAACACAAACAAAATGGAAGGAAGGAAAAGACACAATGGGCAAAATGTTATGGAACATTTGCTGTTTTGAGTTCCTGGCAGCCAGAAAGCTTTTCTGTTTGGGGGTACAATTATTTGGACATTTAAATATCAGAAGATCACAAGATGAAAACTTTGTAGAATTCACACAAAAGTAGTCCATCTACCCATTTTACTGAAATAGAAAGAAGTCGTAGAAGCAAAAAACAAGAAAGGTAATAAAATCTGTAGCAAATATCCATAGGATTGCTGAAAAGAAAAAAGAAAAAGACTAAATAAGAACAGGAAGCCAATTTTACTCAACAAAAGAAAACTATTAGCTGGGCACCTGTAGCTCACGCCTGTAATCCTAGCTACTCAGGAGGCTGAGCTGAGAATCATGGTTCAAAGCCAGCCTGGTCAGGAAAAATCTATGAGACTCTTATCTCCATTTAAGCACCAAGCACTAGACTTGAGGGAAAAAAAAGCTCATGGACAGTGCCCAGACTGAGTTCAAGTCCCAGAACTGAATCTCACACACACACACACACACACACACACACACACACACACAAACACACACATGCACACATGAAAGTTATTAACTTCATTCATATTAACTTCCAAAGCTCCTAGTGATAAAAGAAAATTAGCCCTCTATTGTGTTAATCCAGACAAACAGAATCAATAGGGGACAGATGTTGAGATAGATGTAAAATTGGATTTATTTTAAGGTATTGCCTCACATGCTGATGGAGTAAAAAGCTTGAAGTGTTGTTTAAAGGTTTATGAAGCAATGACATGGATTTTCATCTGGACCTGAAGGCCTCATAACAGGCACATTTGGGCCAGGAGAACATTGATGTCCCAGTTCAAGCAGTTGGGCAGAGGGAATTCAAACTCTACTTTCATGTCCCACTGGATTCCTCAGTGTTGAAAGGACAATGTGCTTTATCCAATGCATTGATCCTACTTCCTAAAATCTCATCACAAACACCCACATGGACACACTGGGAACCACAGCTATCTTTAGAAAGTGGATCAAGAGGGCTGGGAAAGTGACTAAGTGGTAGAGCGCTTGCCTTGCATGCTTGAGGCCCTGGGTTCGATTCCTCAGCACCACGTAAGCAAAAAAGAAAAAATCTGGAAGTGGTGCTGTGGCTCAAGTGGTAGCCTTGAGCTGAAGAGCTGAGGGATAGCGCCCAGGCCCAGAGTTCAGGCCCATGACTGGACCCCCCCCCAAAAAAAAGTGGATCAAGATTGAACAAGGGATGTTTGAAAACCTTGAGAATGGAATTAGTGATGTGTGAAGAGAAATGAGAGAACATGATGTTTATGTCTTGCCATAGGCCCCAGAGAAATGAAGTCAACTGATCTTAGACTGATATCTCTGAAACCATTGGTCAAAATCGATTGTGTGTGTGTGTGTGTGTGTGTGTATGTGTGTGTGTGTGTTGGTACTGTGGCTTGGATTTAAGGCCTCATACTCTCCCTTAGCTTGCTGGCTGGTGCTCTACTACTTGAGCCATGCCTCTAGTCTGGCATTTGTCTGGTTAATGGGAAATGGATTCTCATGAACTTTTTGGCTTGACTCTATTCAAACAGCAACCCGCTGATCTTAATCCACTGAGTAGTTAGGACTAAAGGTGAAAGCCACTGGTGTCCTGCTAAATATTCCTACTTTTTGGCTTATTTTTTCTCAAGTATTTTGATAGAGTGATAGAAAGGTAACTAACACACTATAGCAGAAACTCCTTTAATGTTTCTATGAATTGCTTATAGTTAAGGTAGAATGTAGATAACCTAGCCCAATATCTGGAGCCAGATTCTTAGACATCACTTACTAGTTATGAAATCTTGGTCATAACATTACATTACATTATAAGTAGCTATTCTTTTCTATTCTTTTCATTGAGAGCATTACACCGAACATAGTCATAGTTAAATAAATACAAATGGTTATTATTGTGATTAGTGGCTTTTTAATATAAATTTTTATTGTAAAGATACTGTACAGAGGGGTTACAGTTACATGAGTAAGGTAATGAATACATTTCCTATGGAGCATTGTAATCTCCTCCTTTGTTTTTCCCCTACCCGCCCTTCCCTCCCACTTTCCTAACTCCTCTCCCATCCCCCAGTTGTAAAGTTCATTTTCAACATAGTATCTCATTGTTACAGTGGGTCAACCTGTATCCTTATTTCAGCATTTTGTTATTTCCCTTCCCTTCCCCAAATTATAAAATTTTATATACAAGATACAGGGCACTGAAATCAATACAGTGAAAACAGGGGTTATAATGGCTTTTCCTTATTAGAAATTTATGCTCAGAAAGAGGACAGGACCTGTCCAGGATATACAGTAAAGGTGTATACTATGCACTGTACTATAGTATAGTAAGTGTACTATGTCTGGAAATCAAATTTTCTTCATTAAAAGTAAGCTCTATTTACTACAACTCTTTTTTTTCCTATTAACAATCTGTGTTCATATATTCAGTGAATAGAGGTCATCAAACTACCAATCAGATTCCCTCAGCTCCAATCCAATTCCCATCAGCTTTATTCTTCTATCTATAGTCCCACATCCTTTGTCAGTGAAGAGACTCATCTTAAGTCCCAAAATGTTGCTCAGAAAAATACTGACAACTCTCTACTTATAAAAGCAATGATAAAAAGGGGAAAACATGTCCAAGACCCTTTGCAAAGCTTATCCCTTCCTCTCTCTGGACTTTTATTTCTCCATTTGTAAATTGAGAAAGATGTAAAAGAATCAGTAAACAATCTGACTGATGGTTGGGCAAGGTGGTAGTATTGAAGGTTGAACTAGATCAACTTCTGGCCCTCAGAGATTTGGTCCTCACTGCCAAAGGTGAGGGAAATAATCAAATATGTAGGACTTGTAAAAGTGCTTATCATCCACTTGTTTCTTAATAAAAACTTGAATGAAGTCAGGTGCTAGTGGCTCATGCCCATAATCCTAGCTACTCAGGAGGCTGAGATCTGAGAATTATGGTTGAAAGACAGCCCAGGAAGGTCAAGGAGCTATATCTATAGGCAGAGCCCTAGCATTGAGTAAAAGAGCTCAGGGAAGTGCCCAGGCTTTGAGTTAAAGCCCCAGGACCAGCAAAATAAATACACAAATGAGAAATGAGAAATAAGAAAAAGTAGTGTTTCAATTAGTTCTCATTAACAACAAGAAAGAACATGTTCAAAGGTTCAATGGTAAAAATATTTCTAGAGAAAGAGGTGGAGAGAGATGAAAATCTAGAGAAAGAGGTGGAGAGAGATGAATTTGAAGATGGTATCTGTCTCCCTCATTAGACTACTGCAATGTAAGGACAAAGATCTCAGCCAACATTTCTTCATTTTTCTCCTGCTAGTTGTAGGTGAAAGAATTTAAAGAAAAGTTCCATATGTCATGAGAACAGTATGAAATATAAACTTTCAGTTGTATCCAAGAAACACATTGAAGGCTGCTGAGCAGAAATAACACATTAGCTGTGGCGTTTGGGAGAAATGGCCCTGTGATCTGAGTAGAGGGCAAATGAGAAGACTGGGATGTAAAACAATTGTAATCATTAGGAGATTGTTTCACTCACTGGGTAGAAAAAGACAGAGCTTTGCAAACAGTGCTCATAAAGATAAGAAGCCCCAAGGGAACAATTTCTGGGGATTGTGGGGAGCATCTGGGATTATTGAAATTTCTGTCATTGAAATTTAATGAATAGAATCATTCATTCTGTTTTGGCCTTCTGAAAAAGAAGAATGCCTGTGGGGGAAAATGTGATCTCATACAGTCAGGTATCACACAGCAAGGCCAATAACAGAACACCTATGTGATGGTGGTTCCATAAGATTGAAATGAAGCTGAAAAATCCCCCCTGCCTCATAGCATTGTATCTCTCTGAATGTCCTAGTATAGCACATCGCACATGTGTTTGTCCTGATGGTGGTGTAAGAAACCTACTTTTCAGTCAGTCCTATGAAAGGGTGGCACATGTAACATGTACAGCACATGATATTTAGTGATAATTACAGTAGACACGTACATTAGTGATTCATGTATCTGCTAACTTACCCATTGTATTGTCACTTTAGAGTGTATCCTATTTATAAAAACAACAGAAAACAGCCTAGGCTGGTCCTTCAGAAGGGATTCTTTTTAAAAAAATGTTATTTTATTGTAAAGATGCTGTATGGAGGGTTACAGTTATATGAGTAAGGTACATTTCTCATTGAACATTGCTAACCACCCCATTGTTGTTCTCCTGCTACCCTTTCCCTTCCCTCTCTCCCCCACCCCCACCCCCAAAGTTATAAAGTTCATTTCTGACATAGTGTCAGATGACATGGGCCATCCTTATCTCATCATTTTGTTATTTCCCTTCCAGAAGGGATTCTTAAAGAAAGCACTTGTTGTCTCAGGAAGTGACGCTCAGCCCCATGTGTGTCACTACTCCTGGAGGTCTTCTGATGGGGTGTATGCCAAAGCTAATGTGTGTATTTGTGCCTTCATTTTTAACAAAAAAAAATAAAGTAAAAAAATAGTAAGATTTTTAATACTTAGATTCATAGAATAAGTTTATACAGAAAAAAGTGTGCTTTGTATAGCTGTGTTAGACCTGTTGTGTTGACAGAATATTTCACACAAATATAAGGTAGGAAGGATTTAGTTTGGTTTATTGTTCACAAGTTTCAGTTCATGATTGGATGGCTCCATTACTTTGGCCTGAGGTGAGGGTAATCCCCAAGGCAATGGGAATGTAGAGGAAGAAGCCATTCACCTCATGGCAGACAGGCAGAGAGACAGAAGGGGGATGGAGAGGTACTTGAAGGGAATACAATACATCTTTCCAATGCACATCCTCAGTGATGTGACCAACTTCTTCCAAATCAGCCCTTTCTCCCACTTTATATCACTTCCCAACCAATCAGATTGTAGATCCACTGAAGGATACATCCATTAATCAGGTCAGGTCTGAGTCCTCAAGAGCGACTCATTTCTCTAAATTCTACCAGCTGGCAACTAAGTTCTTAACTCATAAACCGATAGAGACGTTTCATATTCAGAGTGCCACACTCTGTACCTGTTTTAGGTGTCCTTACAAAAAGAGTAAGAAGTTGAAAATTTGTAGTGAAAAAATTTGATGCAACTGACATCACATGCTTATTGAACTTATAAATTTGGTGTAGTCTAGTGTTTATCAAGCATACAACAATGTCCAGTAACGTCCTAGACTTTAATATCCACACACTCCTTACTCACTGACACCCTCAGAGCAGATTCAGTCCTGCAAGCTCCACCACAGGCAGGGCTCTCTTCAAGTATACCATTTCTTAGACACACAGCTTTTACCATGTGATATAACTGTGTATAGTATTCAGCATAGTAATGTTCTGTATAGGTTTGTAGCTAATTACCATTTCCTATGCTATGTAGCCTAGGTAGGTAGTAGGATTTATGGATATAAACATTATCACTATTTCTATAGTATTCTTAACAGAGGATCACAATAACTCAATAGCTAGGTGCATATGGCCATATAAAACGAAGCTTATCAAAATGAACTCCAAGAAATGGAAATAAGAGGCTTTTATAATGTACTGTTTGCAGTTATTTCTTTTTTTCCTTTTGGTTTATGCCCTGTTTTTATTTCTATCTTCTTTGTCTTGTATATAAGTTTATCTGATTTGTGTAAGGGAAGGGGAATCACAGAAATAGTGGGACAAAGTGTGAAAGGGGGAGCCAATGTAATAGTGATATTCACTAATCACTATGTTGGAAATGAACTTTACACCTTGGGGGAGGGGAATGGGTGGGAAGCAGGAAAAAATGAGGAGGGGATAATACTGTTCACAAAGAAATGTACTTATTATCTTACTTATGTAATGATAACTCTTCTGTATATCATCTTTACAATAAAAAAGACATTATCACTCTAGGATATTATCTAATAGAGCACCTATTCACACTCTACCACTTGAACCACAACTCCACTTTTGTTTTCTTGTAGATTAATTCGAGATAAAAGTGTCTCTTGGCATCTTCTCAGGCTGGCTTTGAACCAGGATCCTTAGAGCACAGCTTCCTAAGTAACTAAGATTACAGGCATCAGCCACAGGTGTCTGGCTACAACAATGCATCTCTTGCAATATTTCTTGCTGTTAAAGGACACATGAACATATCCAAGTCCCTTTTGGCTCTCTCATTCCAGCCTACCTACCTCTCACTTTGCACTGCTGACCTTCAGTATATGCTAGTAATACTCCATACCTGCATGCCTGCCACCATCTCCTGTGTTAACCACATCTTCTTTATTTCCCATGCATTGAGCAGTAACTACTATTCAAATTAAAAATGTGATCACTTTACCTCTTCTCTTAAAGCACTTAGAATGCTTCAGATTTTTCTTGAAGTGGACTAAATTATTTAACACCACCTATAATGAACTGCCTTGACCTCTCATCTAGCTTTCTCCTTCCTTCCTCTCCTTCTCTCTTTCTCTGGGCCAGTGATGCTGACAAGAAGGATCTCCACTGCCCTTGGTTCTCAGGGCTGTTAGGTTTCTGCATGTTCTTTACTCAAGTTTATTGAGAGCTTTATTGTGTTTTTTCACTTTCCTATCCAAGCAAATCAGTCAAGATTTTGACTATGTCAGTAACCCAAAATAAAGACTTTTATCAACACCATACACCTGTTCCTTGGCACTTAGCAAATTAAAATTCATCTTTATCTGAATAACTATTTGATTCCTGTTGTTTCTCCCATTGGAATAAGACTTCATTTGGCCTATAGTAGTAGAGATATGTTATTTATTATGTAATACAATAGAGTGCTCCTATCAGTCCGGGATAGAGTAATATTGCAAATGGCATTAAATTCATCAGGCATTAGGAAATATAACAACATTAAGCACAGATATGAGGGGAACATTTATTTGAGCATCCCTAGTCAAGAATTTGTTTTTGAAACACAGAAATCCAGGGCTTTAAGTTTCTTAAATGTATGAAATGGAACTTATCAGCAAATCACATATAATGAGTAAAGAATGAACAGTGGAAATTGAAGCTATGAAATGAAGTTACACTATCTAAAAAAAACACACACCAACATACATATATCTATACATATTTAGTTTTCTAGAACTTTTTATATCTTAGCATTTTGAATTTTATAATAGTAAGGTTGACCATAACAAATTTATAATATCCATTTTCCATTCCATTATCTTTTCTTTCAGGCCAAAGTGTGTGTGTGTTTGTGTGTGTGTATGTGTGTGCGCGTGCACACACACACAATTAGTATATGCCATATTCCCAATGCAGGTTAGGTAATAACTCTATATGTGTATTTTCCCTTGCCTTTCTGCTTCACTAATGTGTGTCACTAATTTATATTTGGTTTCTTTACAATTTTATACTATAAATGCAATCATATATATGCAGATATTATTGCATTTGTACACACAGACACATACACATATACTTTTCCATTTGCAGAGCTGCATCTTATTTTAATTTGATAAAAAAAGAAGCTAGAATATTTTGACAAAATAGTTTTCTAGTAACTATTATACATTGGTCAAGATTTATGTGACTATAAAGCAAAACATTAACATAAACAGAAATTACTATATTTAGGAAAAACAGGATTCTGAGTTATAAAATGACCATAATTATATTCAAGGGGAATATAATTGGAAGAAAATAGTCACAAATCCATGGATAGTTGAATTATTTATTTTATTAATGTGAATAACTTATATTTTAAAAAGAAGCAGACACTAGACAGTAATCTATATTTGGGAGAATGACATTGGGAGAGCTACCTATTTCTTGAAAAGAATTTTCTGGAGGATGGGCTCAAATGTGCAGAAATTGGATGGTTAAAGTTCAGAGAAAATCCTGCAGTCATTGTTTTGCGGAAATAGCAGACAGATTGACCCCCAGGACTGGAGGGAAGAGAAGCGTTGGAAGGACCAGCCACAGAGCACCCTAAATTCCACCATGCACTTTGAGCTCTCAGTAGTCCTGAACTATGCATATGCAAGACCGCTCCTAAATGAACAAAATGGAAATTGGAACTGCTGCTGGGTACTAAAGAGAACAGAATTTAAATTCTGAGGTTATGTGAGTTTATCACCTATTAAAATGCCATCTGAACAGACCGCACACATTACAGAATCCAGAGTGTTTGCAGTGGTACAAGGTGACTTCCACCACATTCAATTTTTATTGCTTACTAAACCAAAGAAGCAGGAAACAGTAGCCTACTCTTGAAAGAATTAATGGTTGGAAAAGATTGTCTCTGCAACAAACAAAATATAATCAGTTGACAAAAAGTCCCTTCAAGTCAATGTGAGAGTCATGCTAGCAATGCATGTGAAGAAAATAACTTTTGTAACAAATAAAATTCTTACTAAAGAAAAAAATTAGCCATGAAAAATTCAAAGTCTAGAGCAGGAAAAATACTGTGTCTTCAATTCAGAAATTATTGATGTGCCTTACAGGAGATGGGAGATGGCAAAAGGAAGAGCCACTGTCCTTGAAGATAAAACAATAGAAATAATCTTTTTTTGGGGGGGAGGAGAAGGGTCCAGTTGTGGGCCTGAACTCTGGGCCTGGGCACTGTCCCTCAGCTCTTCAGCTCAAGGCTAGCGCTCTACCACTTGAGCCAAAGCGCCACTTCCGGCTTTTTCCTTTTTGCTTATGTGGTACTAAGGAATCAAACTCAAGGCCTCAGACATGCAAGGCAAGCGCTCTACCACTGAGCCACCTTCCCAGGCCCTGCAACAGAAATAATCTAAGTTGAAGAAAAGAAAGAGATTCAAAAGTAACTGCATATGACCTTTATAACCTGTGAGATCAAGGTCTTTAAAAAGATGGAAAAAAATACCTATGTTTGGAATCCCCAAAAAGAAAACCCTCCAAAGAAGTGTTTTATGGTTGTATACAACCAAAATATTATAAACAAAATTATAGCTCAATGTAATTGAAATTACAAAACAACTAAAAATTGAATGAAAAAAAAATGAACAAAGCATTCTGGACAATCCTTCTGGCTAACAGAATTCTTTTCACACCTCTCTGTCAGGGGCACACGGAATGTGATTTGTCTATATTCACTTTTCCTTCAGTTTTACATCACATGTCTCCTATGGCATTGTAGGGAACACTTCTATGATGTCACTGGCTTTTACTTAGTCATTAAGACTGTCTCTGTGGTAGCACATACCTATAATCCCAACCACTCAGGAAGACCAAATTTCAAGTACAACTCCTAGCAAAGAGTATGGTCCTGTGTCAAAGAACATCCTAGACATGGTGGTACGTGCTTGTAATCCCAGTGAAATAGGCAGACAGGAAGATCAGTCTTAACCCTGCCCCAAGCAAAACTGTAAGACCCTCTCAGAAAAGTAACTAAAGCAAAAAAGTTGGTCAAATGGTATATAACACTCGCATAGCAAACACAAGGCTCAGAATGTGAACTTATAGTACTGCCCCAAAAGCAGTACTCTAAGTTCTATATCCTGGCAATCAAGTGTTATTATTTGGGTCCAACTTATTTTTTAAAACAACAAATATATGAGCTGAAGTCTCAGCCATCAAAGTGACTGAAGCCTAAAAACCTGTGAATCATCATAACATCCAAATGCAAACTCATAATGTTATCTGAGGGTATCCAAGAAAATGTAGATGTGAGATTCTCTAGACAGGCACTGGTGTGCTTCCAGCTGGTTTCTAAGGGAGTTGACTTTTTCTAGGCTCGGCTGCCTGAGTGGCTATATCCTGTGCCTTATCACTTACTGGACTTTCCCCACCCCCACCCTCTGGCCTCCTTTCTTGGCCATGGTGGGTTGAGTCAGGAAGGGAGGGTGTACTTGAGCCAAGAGTATGCACTGTGCTGGCTGATTAGTGACCAGAACCGTCTAGATTTCCACCCTTTCCTTTCTCTCCCTGAATATGGATGGAAGTTTCTCATGGACAACACCAGAATGATGTCCTTTGGCTTGGGAGATGTTGCCCATGAGAAAAGCAGTTCCAACGATATCGACACCATGAGCATTTGGAATCATTGTCTAGTTGCACATAACAGCTTATGTTAGTGTATGCAAAAAATAAAAGCAGAGCTAGCTGTTTTAAGATAGGAAGAGTGATGATTTCACCTCAATCAAGCATTTCTTTCTTTCACTTTTTCTCCCCCACCCCGTGTTGGGTGCCAATACTGGGGTTTGAACTCAGAGACTTAAGCTATCACATGGTGCTGTACCACTTGAGCCACAGCTTCACTTCCATGGGTATCAGACTTTCCTTCTCACTGTTGCGCCATCTGCTGTATTTGCTTCATTCCAAGAAGTGATGGGAAGTTAATAAGGAATGGGGACACATCTTTCCATCAACAAGTCTTCTTGCATGCCACTAGCTCAAACCATGCCAATAAGCTGTCCATAATGTAATTTTGAGACCTAGGGGCTAATCCGCTGATTCAGTGCTCCATCTTCATAATGATAAATTGTGTTGTCACATCTTCTAAAAGCACATGAACTAAAGGAAGAGAGAATTCCCTAAGAACAGGGAGAAGGGCAAGGAGACATTTGACAGTGACAGCATCTGTTGTGACTAAGTGTGTAGTCCTCATCCTAAGTTTCTCTGTAATTTTGTTATAACAATCTTTTTCTATCCATCTTTCAAGATTGCTGTGAGAATTACATGAGGCAGTAGACATAAAAGTATTTCCAAACTATACCATGCCTATAGCCTAAAGTGTTAATGTTTATAGGGTACATTTCCTGTTGTTTCGTTGTTGTTGTTTTGTTTTTGTTGTTCCTGGGGCTTGAACTCAGAGTCTGGGTGCTGTCTCTGAGATTTTGTGCTCAGGCTAGCTCTCTAACACTGGAGCCACAGCTCCAAGTCTGGCTTTTTGCTGGTTAACCAGAGATGAGAGTTTCATAGACTTCCCTGCCTAGGCTGGCTTTGGATCTCATGATCCTCAGATCTCAGCCTTCTGAATAGCTAGGATTACCTGGCCCTCTTTTCTGTTTTTGAGAACACAGAACATAATTAAGTGCATGAATCATCTCCCCACCACTGGTGGCACCTTCAAAGTCTCTTATGAGCAGTTTCTCTTGCAGCATTCAGGTGTGTTCTTTCCATATAATGTCAGACCACCTGCGTGTAATTCACAAGGTGCAAACATTTCTCATTTTAATGATCACTAGTAAATGTTTATGGACTCATTAATTTTAGTGACACTAATATTAAGACTGGCTATTCTCTGTTGTTACTTCTGTCAGTTACTTGCTAAGATTTCCATATGGCAAAAAAAGAAAAGAAAACAGAAAACAAGAGGGTCTGCTTGCTGGGTTTCTTTGATGTGAGGTGATTGCCAAACCTGGGTATTCCAGAAAGAAACTGAAGGCACAAATGGTGAGTTTCTGCTAGGACTTTTGAGCTGTTAGTTAAAAATAAAATAGAAGGAGACTTCCTGGATTTTATAGCTGTGTTGAATATCCACCTTTAATTCCAAGGAAATTCAACTTATACATTTGGCAGCCTTTTTGGTGCAGGCCTTGCCAGCCCAGGGCTATGGAATTGTTTATTATATCATGCTTCCATGAAGATAGCTTGGGAAGGATGAATTACCCTGTGGTCTGTGTGCTTCTGTAGCACAAGCCGCCTTTGTGTGACCAACGAAAGGAATTCTGCTCCAAATGACACACACAAGAAGGCTTCCTCTTCCCTGGGCAAAAGCAATACTTGTCTAAGGGCATAGCTGGCCCCCGATGGGGCCTTGTGTGTCCCCTCAGAGTGGGGTGAAAGCTGATGTCCTGTGAATCCTAGTTTGTTTGAACTTGGAGAAGTAGGAAAGGCAAAAGAGCTATATCTACTGCTCCAGTGAGTGTTTGGGGAAGCTTAATAGTAGAGGTCTTTGAGTAAGGAACTAAATAAGAATTAACTGAAGAGACATTTTAACACTTGCCTCTACAGCCCTAAACCCAAGCTCTGATTTGGTATGTCTAGGGTAGGGGCTGAATCTGTGCATCTGGCAAACACCTCTAGGGAATGCTAGCTTATTGGGGTTGTCAGATACTTATGTTTCCTTTCCTTCTTCTTCTTCTTCTTTTTTTTTGGGGGGGGAGGGGAAAGAGAAGGGTCCGGTCGTGGGGCCTGAACTCTGGGCCTGGGCGCTGTCCCTCAGCTCTTCAGCTCAAGGCTAGCGCTCTACCACTTGAACCACAGTGCCACTTCCAGCTTTTTTTTCTTTTTGCTTATGTGGTGCTGAGGAGTCGAACCAAGCACTCTACCACTGAGCCACCTTCCCAGCCCCTTCCTTTCCTTTTTGAGGTCACTGGGTTCCTGAATATGTGGTCAGGAATAGCTTTTGACGATATATCTACTTCCTCCATAGGGCTCAGCCATCTCTCTCTTTTTTCTCTCTGTCTCCTTTTCTCTTTCTCTTTTTCATAGTTATTTATGAACATGTTGTATTTCCTAACATATAAGCCTCTGAAAGGCTGAGACTTGGAGACATCTAGAGGCCACCCAATATGAGTTTTGCATTAAGTTCTAGTTGCAGACATATTTACTTAGCTACAGAAAATCAATAGCTTTCCGGAACTGGGAGATATTTCTTCTATACTCAACTTCCCCCTAAGTTCAGTAACTCTGCACAAAGATAGTTGAGTTGAGATCCCTAAAGACCTGTCAACATAGTCTCCACATGTGTGGCTAACATGATCTGGAAGGAGGGGTCTTGTTCTTCAGTATACCATAGTCCCCTCCAAGCCCTATTGTCTTATACTTATTTCATCATTAACCTTTTCCCTCTTGCTTCTGTTAGGCATTTGACTTAGTAATACCATTAAGCTCTTTTGATTTCAACATAGGCTCTGACTGTTTACAGGTGCTCCATAAATATTTGTTCAAATGGTAAAATGAAAAGCTAACCAACTCCAGGAGACGGTTGCTTATGTTCACTCCTTTCTCTAAGCTGCCAATGATGAGTTTATAAGAACAAAAGAGTTTTAGAATCTGTCCTATGGCTTTCCCCAGTCAAGAATTAAGAGCTATTTCCTCATTTTCAGAAGGTTTATCTAAATCTCTTCACTCACCAGTTGCCAAGTAGCTAAGCAGGCAGGAGGAAATGATAGTGAACCTGGGGAATTCAGTGCTGGTTGGCTTTAACCAGGCTTGGATTTTCTGTGGAGTGGCCTGCCTGTTGTGCATCAAGGCTTTCCAAGTTGGTTTCATGGAAAGCCCCTGGGAGAAGCTTTTGTTCAGGGAAACCCCTCCCCCACCCCTCCCCACCTTTTTACCTGTTTGTTGTTTTTTTAATAAGAATTATTGTGGCTTGAATTTAGGGCCAGGGTACTCTTGTATACTTTTGTTATTATTGTTTGTGTGTATGTACGTGTGTTTGTGTTTGTTTGTGTGTGTGTGTGTGTTTGTTTTTGCTCATCCTGGGGCTTGAACTCAGGGCCAGGGCTCTGTTCACTCAAGATTAGTCTTTATCCCTTGAGCCACAGCTCCACTTTTGACTTTTTGGAGATAAGAGTCTCATGAAAATTCCTGCCTGGGCTGGCTTTGAATTGTAATCCTCAGATTTTTGCCTCTTGAATAGCTAGTATTTCATATGTGAGCCTATGAGCCATTGGAGCCTGGCTCTCTCTCTCTCTCTCTCTCTCTCTCTCTCTCTCTCTCTCTCTGTGTCTCTCTCTGTGTCGCTCTCTGTCTCTCTCATTTTTTATTTTTGACCACCAGCTCACTGTCAGTTTTTTGGTAGAAGACAAAATTGTAATAGTACATTTCTCAGTGACTTCTGAAATGTGATCTTATTTCAGCCTTCAGAATACAGTCCCGCATTCCTGACTCTCATGTCTAAGGCATGTTCAAGAAAATAAGTGGAAGCAGGTGAAATGCTTAAATCTTTCAAAGTAGGTTTGTGTATATTTCTCCTGGTTACCTGTTGAGTTTCAATTTAAGTTGTAGTACAAAGGGCTTTCAATTCAACAAGTCAGATTATGAGTGCAATGCATGCTGATCAGTGTCATCTTTCCTAATCCCATTCATCTCCTCAAGTCACATGGTTCCCCTTTCACATATGTACATTGAATATCACCCTTCCTCTCTCCATTCATCTGTCCCTTTCCTCTTGACCTCCTATCCCAACAAAACACTGAGCTAGACAAAATGATGTTAAGTGAAGTAACTCCAGAGAGACAAACAATGCATGTTTTCTCTCATACGTGAAAGTTAGATCTAAATTATAGACATATTTGAAAACATATGCAAGGTTGTATGGATATACATACAAACAAATTGTCTTAAGTATAATATGCTCAGTGGAGGATCATGATAGCAGAACTCCTCTGAAGTAAGCAAAAGTTTGACAAGATGATTGCCTGCTCTTAATGATAAATGTGGCTGCTGATAATATTATCTTCCTAAAGTATATGTAGTAATGCTTTAAATTTAAGGAAAGAAAAATGCAGAAATAATAGTTCTGATGGAATGGGGTGATGGCAGAAGTAGGAATGACAATGGGTTGCCATGGATCTGGCATTTGACTTGCTTGGGAAACTTTGAACTTGAAAGTCTAATGTCCTCCTTCAGGGGGACTCATGTCTTTGGTCACAGCTTCCACTTTCTTTTGTATTCATAATCATAAACATAACTCTGTAGTCTGGCTAGACTTGGAAGGTTAAGAAAAATATGGAACCCAGGGAATAGCAAAAGCACAAAGATGATCGGAGCATCGGCTTTCAATACCTTGTGGTGTGTGAAGTCATAGCAATAACCCCAACAGATACTGTGAAAGCTGGAACCCAGATAAGAAAATTCTTTCCCTGTGATGCTCAGGGCAGATTTTCTGCTGTCTTTGGAACTTTGTCTGCAAACAACTCACAGAAGATGCTGCCAGAGGCTTGCCATGAGCAACAATGTTACAGGACACAGTGGGGCTGATCATGGCTGCCTATGGGTGACAGTAGTGTCTGAAAAGTCCAACCACTTTCTCTTCTCTTTTTTGTTTTCTTTGTGTGTGTGTGTTTGTGTGTTTGTGGTGTATGTGTGTGTGTGGTGTGTTTGTGTGTGTGTGCACTAGGTCTTGAACTCAGGGCCTTGGCACTGTCCCTAAGCTTTTTCACTCAAGGCTGGTATTCTACTACTTGAGCTGCAGCTCCACTTCTGGCTTTTTGGTAGTTAGAGATAAGAGTCTCAGAAACTTTCTAGCCTGAGATAGCTCTAAGCTATAATCCTCAGATCTCAGCCTCCTGAGTAGCTAGGATTGCAGGCATAAACAAATACCTGACTCTCCTCTTTTTTCTACTGTATAGCCTAATATCAGAAACTTTGTAGTTTCTCAAATCCACTGGATGCTTTCCCAGCCTTTTACAAAGTTTCATAAATGCCAGATCTTCCCAATGCACATTTGGGAGGAAGGTCTTCTGATAAAGGCACTAATGGCTCCCCTTCTCTCCATCTGTCTTGCTCAAGTAGATGCTCACCATCTTTCGCCACCTTCTCAGACAGGACCACCTAGCTTGCTCTTGTATTGTAAGTCTTCTCTCCTGTTCCTATCATAACATCCATCTTTTTCCTTTCTCCCTCCCTCCCTTTTTCCCTACCTCCCTTGTTTTTCTCCCTCTCCCCCCTTTATCTCTTTCTTCTATTTTCTTTTCTTCCACAAATGGTTATGTTTAAAAATGCATTTCTTCTCCTGATTATTAATTATATGTCTTTCCTTCTGTTCCATGAGTCCTGAGGACAGAGCCTTTATGTCCCCCCTGACCATTGTATCTCCAGGTAGTCAGCACAGCACTGGACACACAAATGTTCATCAGATATTTGATGAGTGAATGAGTGTTTTCTTGCTCTCATAGTGTTGTGAATTCTCTAACCCTTCAAGGTCCACGCCCATGAGCCACACCTGTTCTGAGACTTTCTATTCTCTACTTGTTTCAGAACATGTGGTGGTTTCCTTTTGGGGGCTAAATCATCATCTACATGTGTCTAAAGTAGAACAAATGTTCTGTACTATAATTGGGTTAAATGACCAATTACCCCACAAGACTGTGAGCTTCTTGAATACTCAAAACTGCACTCCCACACTTTGTAAAGATTATCCTACAGCATTTGTCTTTTTGTCTAATACAATTCTATTTATGGAGACAAGAGGGTTTTTTTGTGTTTTATATTGTTTTTGCCAGTCCTGGAGCTTGAACTCAGGGCCTGAGCTTCTTTTGCTTAAGGCTAACATTTTACCATTTGAGCCATAATGACACTTCTGGCTTTTTCTGCAGGGTTTCATGCATGCTAGGCAACCACTCTACTACTAAGCCACATTCCCACACCCAACAGGAGGGTTTTTTTAAATTGTACTGTTTGTAGTTATGCTTTTTTCTTTTTTCCCTTCAGTTTATTCCCTTTATCACTGTTGTTCATTTCTGTGCCCCTTGTCTTATATACACGTTTATCTGATTTGGGGAGAGGAAAGGGGCAGCACAGAAATGGTGGCATAAAGGGTGAACCAATTCAGCAGTGATACTCACTAGACACTATGTTGGAAAGGAACCTTAGAACTTGGGGAGAGGAGGGTAGGGAGGGGAAAGAGTGGGAGAGAATGAGGGAGGGAGTGACACTGTCCAAAAAGAAATGTACTCATTACCTGACATGTAACTGTAATCCCTCTGTACATCACCTTTACAATAAAAGTTAAATAAAAAGGGATTTTTAACAAAAAATAATTCTATTTCTTAAGGTAAACTACATATTTCCTAAAGGAAGCAATCTCTTTCTAGTGATTTAAATGTATCCAGAGCTGAATGACGTAGGAAATGAGGACATGGTGCAATGAGTATGAAAACAGAGACAACATTAGTATTTGTAGGGCAGCCAAGTGAAGGAGTCATGACTTACTTACACAATACCCATTTTACATGAGATTTTGGTCCTGGATGCTTGCATCTGCAGAAGAAAACAAACTCACCATCTAGTGGTCAAAACTCTGAATTGCAGACTTGAATTCATTCTCCCACTCAACTCCCACTATTTGATGCCAATATTTGATGCAGATAAACCCTGGTCCGGACAGAGCCATCCATGTATTGATCAATGTGTTGGTCTCTTTCTAGGGATGAACAACATTGTTTGGAGCTTTGATGCTCACGGTTTCGTGTTGACATACTTAGATAAACAGACCCACAAAAGGTCAGGTTTCTCAGTACAAAGGTCAAACACTGGCATCATTGAGCCTCATACATTTTTTTTTAACTTCATTGGTCTCTACAAAAACGTGTAAATACGTTTGGGAGACAAGAAGAGTACAGGTGTGTGCACACATGCACAGGATTCTCTGGAACAATCGTGAGACCTGACAACAAAATAATGCATTTCATTAAAACATTTTCACAGTATTCACTTTTCTGTTTTCATGTTTTTAAAAACAAACCTGGCTGCCACATGTGAGGGAAAACATGATATTTGCTTCTCTGAATCTGGTTTATTTCCCTTTAAATGAAGAACTCCAATTCCATTTATTTTCCTGTAAATGACATAACTTTGTTCCTCTTTATGGCTGAAGCATGCATATGTGTGTGTGTGTGTTTATTGATTTCATTTTCTTTATCTATTCATCTGTTGATGGTAGGGTATATAGACTGTTTCCATGGGTTGGCATTTGTGAGTAGTATTCTTAAAGCAATATCACTATTTGCTAATACCTATATAAAGACATTTCAAACAGATGGATCCTTGTGATTGATTTCAATGATAGAGAACAGTGATTTCATTTGGTGGTACTGGGTGTGGATCTCAGGACCTCATGTTTGCTAAACATGCTCTCACTGGGGCCATGCCTCCAGCCTCTTCTGCTTCACTTTTTTTTCTTTAGATAAGGTCTCTTGTGTTTGCTCAGGCCAGCCTCACACTGTACCTCCTGTGTAGCTGGGATTATAGGTGTATGCCACTAGGTCCAGCTCTGGGAACAATAACTTTAAGCCCTAATTAAACAGAAGATATATAACGAGAGTGCTCAATTACTATATTTAAAATTTTTGTCAATAAAAACTTTGGGGAAAGTAAAAAAAATAGTTGATTGGGGCTGAGAAGCAACTTCTTCCTTTGGAAGAAACTTCTCTGTCCACCTCTATCTGCTGTCCTGCCCACTCATTAATTTGTTTGTGCTCTTTCCTGAGATATCAAGACTTGATAAATTTTGATTCCCATGTTTATTTTTAAGGAATGGCATCTCTAAATCTCTTAATACTATTTCCCCCCCCCCAGAAGTCTTTCTTTGCAACAGAAGCAGCTATAGCTGTACAGTTATCGGAGGATAGATAGTACACATCTTGACAACCTGTAGATGAAAAGCCATTTATTTCTCTGGGTTCTTGCCTTTCTTAAAAAAATGATCTCTTTACTCAGTCTTCTATGCGATTATTTTCCTTTTCTACTTTGTTATTTGGGAGAGCTATTGGCCATTTCTTCCTCTTGTTTGTTCAGCAGATCCCCAAGTGCCACTTCCTAAGTACCCAGGCCTCTGCTTCCTGAGGGGGTGACATACCTATCCCACCATGGAGTGCCAAGTAGGTCCACGATACATGATGCAGAGGCATCACACACAAGGAACACACAAGGATGCTCAGAGGAGCATCCTTGGAGAAGGTAATATGAAAACTCAGCTCTCTGAATAAAGAGCAATTATCCAAGGAGAGGAAAACATGTCACAAACCCAGATCCAATGCAAGAAAACTGTGGGCGTGCAGGAAGATAGTGCAGTGTCTAAGCTCTGTTGAGCTCAGGCCTTGCTCAGGCTTCCTTCCCAGGGAGGTGCAGTAACCAGAGCTTAGGAGCAAGGAATGGATGCTCAGGATAGTATTATCAGAGAAATATTTCACCAAGAAATCCACTTTTTTTTTTTTTTTAGGAATACCAGGAAGCTGGAACTTGAGATGTCAAGAGGAAGGTGATAGACAAATGGAGAGGAGAATGCAGTCATCATATTCAAGGTATATATATGAAAATGGAGCTATATAACTTGAGAGAAAGGGGTGGGATTGGGAGAGATGGGGATGAGCCAATGGAAAGGGTGACATGGGTCAACACAGAGGGTGCTCATAAACAGATACATTGAATTTCATCCCCTCTGTGCAACTACTTGAAGATACTAATACCATAAAACGAAAGAGAAAAGAAATGAAATGGGAAAGATGAAATCGAAGAAAAAGAACTAAAAAGAGAAGAGAAAAATAAATCAAGGTGAAAGAAAAGCAAAAAGAAGCAATCAGGGTTTAGAGATGAGGCTGAGAGCCAGGGTGCTGCTGGTTCCCCTGGCGACTTGTTGGCTCTTTGGCGCTGTGAAGGGCACCCAGAGAGGCCCCTGGGTGCTCTCAAGGCTCAGCTGTGACACCTGTGTCCTACCTTGTGGCTCTTCTTTTGTCCTATACACACGCTCCCATTCCTCTTTCCCCTTGGCTCTGTTATCTCCCCGATTCTCCCACCCCTCTTTCTGCCTAACCCCAGCATCTTTTCCTGGAGCTGCTGTGGACTCGCTGTTGCCTGGAGATCCACAGCAACAAGGCCATGAACTCGCTCCCCCTTCCTCCTCCCGCGTCCCCGGGGAGCCTTTCTATCAGAAAGTTAGCTTTCAAGCCCACTTGGACACGATGGATGTGAGGCAGAACGTCAGCAAAACACGTCCCTGGAGTCTTGGCACCGGAAAGTTTCTCGCTTGTTCCTTTTGCTCAATTCCCAGTTGGTTAGTAGCCTGAACTTCTGCCTACCCATCCTCCCCCAAGGCAGTTCCTGGCCATGCCCTGGAACGACCGAGGACTGCGGGGAGAGAGATGGGAGACTGAGAAGATGCTTCAGGGTTAGGCCCAAGAGCACCCCAGCCTTCAGGAGCCCTTCCCCTTCTTGACTGCGTGTACAAGGTCCTGCTTTTCCTGGATTGGGACTGGGTCAGCACCGACCTTGAGACGGGCCAGTGTGGACTCAGCAAACAGTCCATTTCTTTGGGTACTGTGTTCTTTCTGCCAAGTGGGAATGATAATCCCTGTGATCTCTCCACTTCCCAGGGCTGTTTTGAAGAGGAGCAAATGACTCCATAGTCCACTCGATCGTTTACAAAACATTGATCGGTTACTCAGCCATCTGCCGGCCATTGGCGGATGAAAGCCTTCGTTAAACTGTAACTGGCTATCCAAATACTTCGTTCTGCCAGGCGGAAAAGCCGCCATCAGCTGGATTCACACACGGGGGGCGGTTTGCTCTGTTCCCCTCACCTGTCTGACCAGCAAGTAGGCCCAGAAGCCAGGAACCCTGGCTATCAAACTTCCCACAAAACTGTGGTCAAATACTTAATAAAGAGAAAATATCAAAGACCAGATCTTCTTTCTGCATGTGCTGAGACACGCCATTCATTCTTGCCGGGAAGGTCATATGCAAGAGGGTGCAGTCAAAGCATTGGTGTTACTCCCTGCTGGCAAGTAAGGACCTGAAGAATGAACAGCCTGCCTTCCACGGGGGACTGCGCCCGCTCCCTCTAGAAGCCATCCCGAAGGGGTGGAGGGAAGGATCACATCCAGAATCAGGAGAGAGACCTCTTCTACGCACAAGTAGTTCTCCATGATTGAGCTGTAATGTGAAAGACTAAGAGGGTGAGAGGGGTTGGAAATAAGAGAAAGATTTCATAGACTGGCCCAGCCAGGTACCAGTGGCTCACACCTGTAAGCCTAATTACTCAGGAGGCTAAGATCTGAGGATGGAGGTTTGAAGTCAGCCTAAGCATGAAAGTCTGTGAGATACTTATCTCGAATTAACCACCAAATAGTTGGAAATGGAGGTATGGAGCTGGTGTGAAAAAGGTAAAGGTGAACATCCAGGCCCTGCATTCAAGCCCCAGTACATGGAAGGAAGGAAGGAAGGAAGGAAGGAAGGAAGGAAGGAAGGAAGGAAGGAAGGAAGGAAG